>NC_058407.1:47795481-47893147 GCF_002201575.2 Neomonachus schauinslandi
ATTTATTTATTCATGAGAGACAGAGAGAGAGAGAGAGAGAGAGAGAGAGAAGGAAGCAGGCTCCCAAGGAGCAGGGAGCCCGATGCGGGACTCGATCCCAGGACCCTGGGATCATGACCTGAGCCGAAGGCAGACGCTTAACCATCTGAGCCACCCAGGCGCCCTAAAGTCTGAAGCTTCTTGAGTCAGATAATTAGCAGACTGCCCTAGCGTCTGATCTACTTAACTGTATCAGTCACATGGGTTGGCTGTGGTAGTTCTTGTCCTCCTGCCTCTCTGGAGATTCCTACCATTGAAAACACTTCCTGTGAGGTCAGGGATGATGAATACATGAGAGACATGCCCATGCCCAGAGCACCTGCTCTCCAATATAGCCCTCTTCACCACTGAGCCTGGGAATGGCTTCAGCATCCCTATCAGCTCAGCATCCCAGGCTCCACCACCACTCAGCTGGATTTAACACATGAGATGAAATCCACTTGCCATCCTTGGATTAGGGAATGAAAGCAAGGGCGTTAACTTTAAAAGGCTGTCACAAAATGGAAACCTATTTCTTGGCAAGGAAGAGATTGCCTTGACCAAGAGTAAGAACTCTTTTTCTGAGCTTGACACCTGGTCCTGAAGAATCAGGAGAGAGAGAGTTTGAGCAAGGGGAAGACAAGAATGGTAGTGACCAGGCCTGGCACACAGAGGGGCAGATAGGGCCTGGGAGGCAGCACAGAGGAGAAGAGAAGGAGATGAGAGAAAAGCCAAAAGTGGCTTATTTCACAGTTCCCTGGGGTTGGGATGATCCAGCTTGGTCTTTTTCTTCGCACTATTCTGAGGAATTTGGTGGAGAATGACTCAGAATGCAGGCCACTAGAAGTGAGTCACCTGCCATTTCCTGCAGTCCCTGGCCATTTTGGGAAGCCGTCCACCAAACACTGGTTGGAGCAGCCCAGCCCCATCCACGTTGTGACAACTGACAACATCGTGCTTGGAGGCAAATCTGAGTGAATAGACTTGAACATCCCTGTGCCGATCATGCCAGTGAAAATGGAGATAAAGCTTTTAGCCTCAAAGCCTGTGAGGTTTGTGGCTTTACAGGGAATGGCCTGAAGTCATGTGAGTGTAGCCAGGCAAATCTGGGAACTTCCACTTCAAGTTCTCTGATACGATAACTTAGTGATGGGGATCATTCCATTGGCCCATTTAATAGAATGACAAAGACCACAAAGCCAACTCTGAGACTTTGGGCAAGTCTTGCTCTTTCTCCATTTCTTTATCTACATAGTAGGGTAATTCCTTCTGTAAAAAGAAAAAATGATAGCAAAATATGTTGAGTTTATATTGTCTGCAAGGTATTGAGGTCAGTCCTGGGGAGTAAGAAAAGATGGAATAAGCAAGGATGGTACTCTCAAGAAATTCAAGACATCACAAAGGAGAATGAAGATAAGTAGAATAATAACAATACAAGGCAGACAAGAAGATGGGTCTTATGAGAAATGTAAGAATTGAATACATTCAATTAGGTTACACACCGACCTCAAACGCAGAGCAAACTATCATATTTGAAATATGCATGTTTAGCCTCAATTCACCATAAATGCATTGAAAACTAAGTCAAATAGAAATGGGAAGACATCATGTTACTGATATTTCATTCAAACTGCGTTTCTAAATTAAGAGTTTCAAATGCACTATGTAACCTAATTGTGGTTGTACCATCATTTTTAATGCATTAAAAGAGTTTACATAATTTACTGTAAACCACATAGTAACTTACATAGCAGGGCTGAAACAGAGCCCAGAACTGGTGATTTGTGACCAGAAGGGGCATCTCTACCCTGCTACATATGACGTCATGTCACATTGCTTGTCTGTTGCCCACATCCCCAAGCTCACAGACTCTCTTCCCAGTTATTACTTCCTCCTAAGAAATACATTTTATTTCCAATGAAACCACCTACTTCTTTTCTCATTTGCAGGACTAGATTCATTCTCTCATTATCAGAGCTACAGAATATATACCTGAATTTTTCTGTATATAATAAATAGACGAACAGTTGTATTCTTGTCTCTGTAGGGTGTTCCATTTATTGTTATCTTTGAAGTACTTGATGTACATTTTATTTAACTTTTTAATTAATTTTTGAAATATTCTCTAATTGACCTGGATGTTTGTGGCTATACCCTTTTGCCTTGGCTTGAGGTTCATTTCTTTCCTTCCTTCCTACCTTCCCTCCTTCCTTCCTTTCCTCTTTCTTTTTTTCCTTTGTGGGATTTGTATCATTGGATAAATTGTATCATTGGTAAAAATCAAGTAACAAAAAATTAGAAGTCTAATAAGAGTCTCAGATGCCTAAATATTTTCCCCTAAAGCGTGACTAAGCTTGGTTCATATTGTGTTCAATCTCAAGGGTCAAGTTCAGATGAAATTATTTGGTATAAAAAACAAAGGCAATAGCAAAAGTCTATTTACCAAATGTCAGAAGAAAAAATCAGTGGGTGAGATGCCCTTTCTCTCTCTCTCTCTCACACACACACATGCACAGACACACTGGTAGCTCACTTGATAAATGGTTGGCAATTTTTGTGGTGAATACTCTAGGGCGTGCTATTTAAAACAGACCTTATTTAAAGCTGCTTTGCTTGAAGTAGGTCACTCTATACTTTCCAACACTCAGATACAATATTCTCTATAAAATCTAGGACTTTTAAGGCTAGAAATTAAATTCACTTCATCAGATAATGTGTTGACCAGTTTCTTATTATAAATCTCTTTAAACATTTACAGGGGGTGAAAGAAACATATCTTTACTGAGTTTCTCTTCTATGTCTGGCACCTTACTTTGAGTCTAGGTCCTGAAGACAGACTTCTTAGATTGAAATCCAGGCCCTGCCATTCTCCACCTGCAAGACTTGGGCAAACTCTTTAATCTTGCCATATCAGTTTTGTCATCTATAAAATGGGGATGAGAGGACTCAGTTCATAAATAGTTGTGAGGATTAAAGAGATAGTACAACAAAATATTTAGCACAGTACCTGGTCCTTAATCAGCAATTCAATCTTACTGTTGTAACTACTTTCACCTACATTAACACCTTCAGTCTTTACCATTACTCTGGGAGGCAGGCATTACTGTATCTATTTAACAGATGAGTAAACTCAAAATCAGTGAAGTTTAGTAATCAATCTCAAGTTACAGGGCTTTTGCTCAGCAGAGCTAGTATCTGAACTTCATCTAGTTAGTTCCGAAGCGTATGCACCTCATTGCACTGAATTCTCTCTCTGCATATAAATTATAAATCATTATAGGACATTTTCTGTATGATTTTTGACTTTTAGCATAAGTCAGTAAATTTGAATTTATCAGGTATTCCAACAACAAATGAATTCCAGTAATAGGCACACTTGTAGCCATTCTAAATTTTTATTTTATGAAAAAGAAACAGATGATAAAAAGTCAATTTATAGGGAAATTTGGCTGAAGAAGGAGGAGAAGGAGACAAGGGGGGGAAGGTGGAGAAAGGAAAAATACATACACACACATTCCAAGGTGTAGTTCAAATTTGGGACTAATTCAAACCAATCTCTTACCCCATTTACATTATGCAAAACTATTTTGGAGACATCAGAATATGGCTTGAAGAACACAGATTTTGGGATCTTGTAGAGCCCAGTTATGTGAATTCTAGCTCTTCTGACTTCGGGAGTCTGAGCCTCAGGCTTCTTACCTCTAAAATCAGGGCAATAGTATGTACCTAACAGGTTTGTTAAGAAGATTAAATGAGCCCCTGTTAGGGAAATGCCTGGGATAGTGCCTAGGACAGATATGATGCTCAGTGAATGGCAGGATATCATAACATAAGTAGCTTCCATAAAAAATATTTGAGGTTGTATAACGTTCTAAAAAGTCTCCTTAATGTTAAAGGATGTTCAATATTAGTATAATCACAATATTTCGGACTTTTAGAGATGGATGGTCAATTAGAGAGCTTTCTAGTTCCATTACTTCATTTGGTGTTTGAGGAAATTGCGACCCAAAGAGACTAAGGGAGTTGCCCAAAATCACACAGCTAATTATAATCAGAGTTGGGACTAAAACCTGGCCTCTTAATTAATGGTTCTCCTAATATTTTTAAAGTTGTGAGTGAATGATCATACCACCTGAGCAATAAAGTATGAAATATGAGCATCTGTGAACAGTTTAGGATTCCAAATAACACCTATAATGAAGTTAGACATATATTTAATGATAGCCATAATAATTATTGTGCTTCATGATAACAAGGCATAAATGGTAAGTAGTTCATTTTAATGTGTCATTCTAATTATTTTGTACAGCCAAGCCAAGAAAGGGAAAAATAAAATGAAGAAGAGCAAGAAATTGCTCTCAGGGCCTCTTTGAAGGCTCTTGAATCTGTTACTTGAGGGCCTTCATAGCTGTGTTTTTCTAGTGAAAGGTAGGGGACTGAGAAGTGGTTTTGAAAGTAGGAGGGACAAAAGGTTCCCTTGAATTCTTCTCTTGGGAGGAGGGACAAGGGCTCACCTCCTTCCCCTCCCATGGAGGAATCAGCTGGTAGCTCCTTCTCTTTCTCCATCAGCCTGTTGCTTGGATCTGGACATTTCAGCTACCCCAGAATCTAGTTCTTAGTAAACAGTGCCAGAGTCAACACCCAGAGCAGAGTGTTGGAATAGCTTTGCTTTTAGCAAAACTGTGGCCTGTTTTCTGTTATCACCGCATTCTGATTCCCAGCACTTTGTCATTGCACGGATATACTCGAGGGCCTCAAAGAACACCTGGGTCATGGAGCCATCCCCACCCTAGCCAAACCCAGTTTGGCTACATAATTACCCTGTGGTCATTGGAGAGAACCCAAGGTCTTCTAATTCTTTCCTACTCCCAAGAGGAGCCACCGAGACCTCTGTTTTTCCACTCTTCATCAAGATTCCCTCACAGATGTGCTTGAGGGGGCGCCTGGGTGGCTCAGTCAGTTGAGCCTCTCTCTGACTGTTGGTTTCTGCTGGGGTCGTGATCTCATGGGTCGTGGAATCGAGCCAAGAGTCTGGCACACTGCTTGGCCGGGAGTCAGCTTGGGATTCGCTCCCTGTGCCCCTCCCCCCCACAATTGCGCGCGCGCGCGCGCTCTCTCAAATTTTTTTTTTTTTTTTAAGATTTTTATTTATTCGGGGCGCCTGGGTGGCTCAGATGGTTAGGCGTCTGCCTTCGGCTCAGGTCATGATCCCAGGGTCCTGGGATCGAGTCCCACATCAGGCTCCCTGCTCCTTGGGAGCCTGCTTCTCCCTCTGCCTCTCTCTCTCTCTCTGTCTCTCATGAATAAATAAATAAAATCTTAAAAAAAAAAAGATTTTTATTTATTCATTTGACAGAGAGAGAGCAGGAACACAAGCAGGGGGAGTGGGAGAGGGAGAAGCAGGCTCTCCGCTGAGCAGGGAGCCCAATGTGGGACTCGATCCCACGACCCTGGAATCATGACCTGAGCCGAATGAAGGCAGTCACTTAACCAACTGAGCCACCCAGGCGCCCCTCTCTCAAATAAATCTTAAAACAAACAAACAAAAAGATGTGCTTGAGGAAAAGGCTCTCAGCTGTGACACATTTTCTCCACAGTGCTCACATGGTTCGTATCAGACATTCATCTAAAGGGTTCCCCGAAGTAGGATAGCTTTCATTTACACTTGGAATTGATGACTTTAATCAGATTGCTTCTCTAACACTTAAACTGAGGGAAAGGGAATTCTGAAGAGAGCAGGGAAGGAAGAGAAGAGAAGAATAAAGAGATACATTTTGAGTGGTGGGAGTTTTAGGGGAGAAGAAACCTTTATTGGGGGTCCTTGAAGGGAGAACTTTCATCAACCAGATAGCAGGGATGAAAGAGAAAACATGCCAAGAGATCGGGAGGTGCGAATGCAGAGAAGGAGGTAAGGTTCTAAAGACAAACTTCATGTGCACCACAAAATCCCCCAGGACCTCCTTTTCTGTCACTGCTATCTCTTCCTCCACTCTACCTCAAAAAACCAAAAAAAAAAAACCCCTGATATTTAAATCTGATCAATTCCCTGATGCACCTTATTCCTGGGGACTGGTAGGCTAGGTTGGGGAATTGCTTACTCAGGGATGATTCGTACAAAGATCTTTGTAGAGACAGGCCCAGGACAACGTTTGGGTGAGTTTCTTTCTTTCTTTCTTCTTCTTTTAAGATTTTATTTATTCAGTTATTTATTTAAAGCAAGAGTGAGGGAAGGGGCAGAGGGAGAGGGAGAGAGAGAATCTCAAGCAGACTCCCCACTGGGTGCAGAGCCTTACGTGGGGCTTGATCGCATGACCCTGAGATCATGATCTGAGTGGGAAACCAAGAGTTGGACGCTTAACCGACTGAGCCACCCAGGCGCCCCTGGGTGAGTATATTTCTTAAAAAGTGTAAAGAAGGTATTCTCTGTCTGGCTCTGGGTGCAGCTTGGCTGGCTCGGTCACCTGGTCACATTTCCCTTGCCCCTTGCTACTTGAGTCTACCTGGTGCTCCTGCTCATCGATAGGTCTGCCTTCTTTATTCAGGTCATGCCGTCAGTGTGTGTGTATCTAAGTGGGGCATGGGGAGGGCCAAGGCTGCCATTCAGTATAACTGTACACTCTGGGCCTTCTCTGAGCTGCATTCCTTGGGCCTGGGGACCTCTGTGGCTTTCCCACTGCTACTGTTACTGTCCTGCTTGCCTTGTTGTTGTTCCTATCACTCAGGTTGACATTTTAACTGTTCTTGTTTTATTCCACCTTTTCTCTGTTGTCAGCCCTAATGTGCTAGCTCAGCATTGTTGATCCTGCTCAGCTGACCCTGGAGTTCCAAGAGAGATTTGCCCCTGGAAGGTGATGGCTCTTCCTATCAACCATGGCTAGTCTAACTTTAAGTGGAGGATGGAGAAGGTTTTGGAGCTGGGAAGACCTGGGTTTGAATCCTAGCTCATCTACCTAGTAACCTTGTGAACTGGTACAAATTACTGAAAAATTGGGACTTTGTTTCTTTATTCACAAATTGGAGACAATAATGACTTCTTCACAGGATTGTTATGAGAAATAGGGGTATTTTATGAAAGATCCTTGGCATATAGTAGGCACTTAGTTAATGGTGACTGAGATCATTGTTTAAATGGGCATAGTTCTTTCAGCCAGTGTGAGATAGCTCAGAACTTCTGAGGTGAACATGGAAACTAGGATGCTTCTCATGGCCTTGTCATAGCTGGTTGGTGATTTATAGATGGTTCTAGGGTAATTTCTGTTCCCAAGGAATGTAGCTAAGTTCGAGATGTTATTTCTAGACATTCTGGACAATGGGATTTTATGGGAAATTTTTTCACCACTAATAAATTAATAAATCATTGGGCAGTTGAATATTTTCTTATTTTATTTTATGTATTTATTTATTTTTTAAGATTTTATTTATTTATTTGACAGAGAGAGAGACAGCGAGAGAGGGAACACAAGCATGGGGAGTGGGAGAGGGAGAAGCAGGCTCCCCGCAGAGCAGGGAGCCCGATGCGGGCCTTGATCCCAGGACCTTGGGATCATGATCTGAGCCGAAGGCAGACGCTTAACCAACTGAGCCACCCAGGCACCCCTGGGCTATTGAATATTTTCTTAATGAACCCAGCTTGAGCACAGAAATAGCTGGCCTTTTCAGAGTTGGGCTGGTGGCTACAGGGGCCAAAGGCAGTGTCTGTTGCAGATACAGGGAGTTCTTCACTGGATGTTACTGAGAGAGAGAGCCGTCCTATTACCATCACATGGCCCTATTGCCTGATCCCAAAGATAATGGCACTGAGTCTCTGGCCATCATTGTACATAGCATGGAATTGTTGGTTTGGAATCCATTTCTAGGATAGGCCCACAGAAAGATGGTGGGTCCCAGTCGTGATCTTTTTTGAGACAGGCAGGAGGGGGGTTCCTCAGTGCAATAGCATCTTGAGGAGGGGCCCCTCATCCTGGCATGAATTCCCGGATTACATCACACTATATACTGATACCACTATTGATATCCAAACCAATACCAATTGCAATACTAATAGCAATACACTATTAATGCTAATGCCAGTACTAATTCCAACATGATTAAATGCCAATACTAAAACTTATACTTCTATTTCTGATACAAACTACCACTTATTGGGTGTTAAGTATGTATCAGACACTGTGCCAAGATCCGTGTAGGTAATATCACATTTAATCTTCACAAGAATTTTTTTGATGATATTATTGCTTAGTATATACTAGGCACTGTTCTAGGAGTTTTACAGTTATTACTTAATTCTTACAACTGCCCAGACAGGGACAATTGTTACTCCCATGGATGAGGAAATTGAAGATCACCGTTAAATATATGGCAGAGCAAAGATATAAAATAGCTTTCTCTGACTCTAAATTTCATACTGTATGGTGCATTTGTGTATTTAGCATTGGCAAGATGCATTTATAAATTTTCTGTATACTTTCTGCATCTCTTAAGAAATTTCTAATAAAAAATTGTCTCCACAGAAGCATCATTTTGTAAAAAGTAATTTTTACCCTCAAATCTTGCTCCACTTAAAAGTATCTTTTAAATGAGGGGTGCCTGGGTGGCTCACTTGGTTAAGTGTCTGACTCTTGATTTCAGCTCAGGTCATGATCTCAGGGTCATGAGACTGAATCCCGTGATGCTCTCCACACAAAGCGTGGAGTCCCCTTAAGATTCTCTTTCTCCCTCTCCCTCTGCCCCTCCCTAGAGCTCATGCACACACACGCATGTGCGCTCTCTCTCTCTCAAAAAGTATCTTTTAGGGCGCCTGGGTGGCTCAGTTGGTTAAGTGACTGCCTTCGGCTCAGGTCATGATCCTGGAGTCCCTGGATCGAGCCCCGCATCGGGCTCCCTGCTCGGCAGGGAGTCTGCTTCTCCCTCTGACCCTCCCCCCTCTCATGTGCTCTCTCTCTCTCAAATAAATAAGTAAAATCTTTTTAAAAAAATTATCTTTTAAATCAGAAATATTTTCTCTTGATTTTCCTTAATTCCACTGAACTGATTTGAATATAGGCTTCAGAAATTACTTCAAGGCTGCGTTATAGTCCATTTTTATGAACACTGAGGCTGTCTTTTAAAATCTCCTATGGTTTTAAAAAATTGCAAAACATTGTTTGTGATGAACACATCATCATATTTTACTTGTGTATGTCTCTTTCATAGTAGACAAAGACACCAGAACTATTTCCTTAAATTGTTCTCGTCAAGCACCACTTTATTGTAGAAATTTCTGTCACTAAATTGGATTTTTGGGAGAGCTTAGAGCTTAATGTTTATGGTGAATTTTCAGAGGAATTTGATTTTTATTATTTTTCTTAGTTTCATATTTGATTTTAGTGTTCAGAAGGATGTCCCAAATAAGACCTTTGAGACTGAGGTCTTTTATCTGCAGATTGGCCAAAACATAATCTGTACAGAATAAACACATAGCCAATTTCCTGGGTCTCAATCCTCCAATAAGAGATCCTCACGGGGTTAGCTGGTAGTCCATTTTTCCTGTACTCCATGCATTGGCCTCTAATTGCAATCTGATGTCATTTGTCACTGGTAGTGGAATTAACACTTTACAACACAGGCCTTTCTGGATGACAGTGACTGGAATCAGATATCCATGCATTATGGCTTTTACAAGGTGCTTGAACTGTGAAAACTGCTAAAATCCAGGGCTGATCCTGTCAGGCATTAATCATGTCACAAACCAGACCTCTCATGTGGTCTCTAATGGAATGCGGAAATCACAAAGATTCTTTCATGATTTAAAGTAGGGTCCTTAACTTGGAATTTGTAGACTCCAAAGGCATCTGTGATTAGGACTGAGGGGTCCATATACCTGAAGGGAAAAAAATCCACATACTTACTTTCCACTAATCTCTGGCTGAAATGTAGTTTTTCCTTCCCTTATGAATGTAGGCCTCAAACCACAATAGAATCACCTATTGATGATACCTGTGATTCTGTCTCTAATAGAAATCACACCTATTTTCCTTTTATGTTGCAGTTGCTACTGATGTCACAAAATGTCATTTATCCTCCTCTCAACTTTAAAGTCATGGTGATTATTAGACTTGCTGTGACATCTTAAAATTTAATGCTCAAAATTTAATGCTTTAAAGAAGCACATATATTACCATATCGAATTCAAAAAATATGTTGATAACTTTTAAGGAGTGCATTTGTCATTATGAGCACTGGTTGATGTATGGAATTGTTGATTCACTATATTGTACACCTGAAACTAATATAACACTGTATGTTAACTACACTGGAATTAAAAACAACCCCAAATCCCAAAAATATGTTGATAACTGTATTTCAATGTAATTGGCTTGCAATCCTGTTAGTTTAATTTCATAGACTTAAAAACATTTTTCTGAAAGGGATCCACCAGACTGTCAAATGGGTGCATGGCCCAACATAGGTTAAGAACCCCTGAAAGGAGTCACCTGGGTGACGTGGTCAGTTAAGTGTCTGACTTTTGATATCGGCTCAGGTCATGATCTCAGAGTTGTAAGGTCGAGCCCCGCATTGGGCTCCACACAGCACAGAATCTGCTTGAGTTTCTTTCTCCCTCTCCCTCCGTTCCTTTCTCTCAAATGCTCTCTCTCTTTCTCAAATAAATAAATAAATCTTAAAAAAAAAAAGAACCCCTGAAAGGTTGGTATGAAGGTATGTGGAATGAGGGAATCTGGTCAAAGATAGCCTCTAAACCAAACTCTCTGTGTAGAGTCCAGAGAATCTTATGAAAGAAGAGAACTTCATTTGCTTTTCTTGCTTTCAGCAAAGATGACTGATCCTCAGTATAACAGATCTGAGTCAGAAATCTTGAACATAAAGAAGACCAGCCAGCCTGTGCTGGAGATGTGAATAAGCTCTAGGGGTCAATAGCAAAGGGTGCTTCTACACACAGTATATCGGACATGAACCCAGGTGGACTGTGGTATTTCTATGGACCGTGCCAAGTAATTACCCATACAATTTCTGCACAAGTTTACCTATGTTGCTAAGTACTCCTGTACCCAGTTGGATGGGGGTACATAATGTGTAAAACACACTGATTCAATGTAAGCCTTCATTATTTTTTTTTTAATATTTATTTATTTATTTATTTGACACAGAGAGAGAGATAGCTAGAGAGGGAACATAAGCAGGGGGAGCGGAGAGGGAGAAGCAGGCTCCTGGCTGAGCAGGGAGCCCGATGCGGGGCTAGATCCCAGGACCCCAGGATCATGACCTGAGCTGAACGAAGGCAGATGCCCAACGACTGAGCCACCCAGGCGCCCCTGTAAGCCTTCATTCTTAAAGATGAGTTCAGGAGAATCTAGCTTTTATTCTTCAAAATGTAATATAGATCTAACAGTATATCCAGATGTTGACTCTGTAACTTGGGACAGCTATTATCTTGCGATAATCACTCCATTCTCTGATTGCTCATTGGTGCAAGCATTTATTTAAGAGAACGTAACCTTAAAATAGAAATAATTTGGGAAAATTATGTGTATCAGTTAGGATTAAGATCTGCTGCATATAATTGGAAACCCCAAATCACAGTAGCTCAAACAAGATAGATATTTATCTTCTCTCATCTAAAAAAAAGTCCAGGTTAAAAAAGAGGTAAGAAGTCCAGGAGTAGCATATCCCTGTAAAGTCATTGACCCACGCTCCATTTTTTTTCTTTTGTTACTTCATCCTTAGCAAGTGACATCTAGTCTTCGATCCAATATGGCTGATTGAGTTCTCACTATCACATCTGCATTTAAGTAGCCAGAAGGATTTGAGGGGAAAGATGTTCAGCTTGGGACACCTGAATTTGAGGTGCCTGAAGACACTGAAGGGAAGGTGCCAGGGCAATGGTTGGAAATGCCGGCTCAGAGCTCAGGGGAACTGCCTTGGGGGGAGGTATTGGACCAGGAGTCAACTGTGCACAGAAGGGTGTGCATGAGATGGCCCAGATGAAGTAAATACCATTAGAAGACGGCCAAGGAGAGAATCTTGGAAACATTAACACAATTAAGTGTTGTTTTGTTTTTTAAATACATAAGGATAAAAGAGTTCTCCCAGCTGAGTTAGCTTCTTCTTAGCAGCCTTCTTGGTAAGTAAGCCATTTGACACTTCTGCTTAAATTTCATTGACCAGAACTTAGTCATATGGCCTCACCTAGGTTTAAGGGAGAATGGGAAATATAATCTCATAATTAGGTATATTGTTGCCTCCAACCAAACTGGGGTTGGTTGGTTGGTTGGTTGGTTGGTTGGTTGGTTGGTTGGTTGGTTGGTTTATTTATTTATTTATTTATTTATTTATTTATTTATTTATTTATTTATTTATTTAGAGCATGGAGTGGGGAGGGGCAGAGGGAGAGGGAGAGAGAGAATCTTTTTTTTTTAATTAACATATAATGTATTATTTGTTTCAGGGGTACAGGTCTGTGATTTATCAGTCTTTTATAATTCACAGCACTCAGGAGAGAGAGAATCTTAAGCAGGGTCCATGCTCAGGGAGGAGCCTGTCGTGGGCTCCATCTCACGACCCGGAGATCATGACCTAAGCCGAAATCAAGAGTCAGACACTTAACTGACTGAGCCACCCAGGCACCCCTGGGGTTCTCTTTCTGAAGAAGAAAAGGGAATGGATATTCAGTAGCAGCTATGGTCCGTTCAGTGGTATATACACAGGGACTTAAGGATGTACATACTTCAGAGAAGAGCTCAAGAAAGAGCACTGGACTAGCAGACAGATGCCCTGGGTCCTAGTCCTGCCTCTACTTTTTACCCACAACACCTTAAGCAAATTTTTTTTTTTTTTAAGATTTTATTTATTTGCGAGAGAGAGAATGAGAGACAGAGAGCATGAGAGGGAGGAGGGTCAGAGGGAGAAGCAGACTCCCCGCTGAGCAGGGAGCCCGATGTGGGACTCGATCCCGGGACTCCAGGATCATGACCTGAGCCGAAGGCAGTTGCTTAACCAACTGAGCCACCCAGGCGCCCCCACCTTAAGCAAATTTCTTAGCTTCCTTGAAGGTTTAGTTCTTTCATTTTTAATATGGATGTGACCATTTTTTTTTTCTTTCTGAAAGCTTTCCAATTGTTGTTAACCTTCACTGAAGCAATATATGTGACTGCACGTTTACAACTATAACAGCATTCCGTAAATGCAAGGTCTGTTGTGCCGTCAGGAGGCCTGGCGGTTGTAATCCGAGAAGGGTAGGTTTAGCAGATCTCCCAGTAAACCAATCCCACCTAAAACCCTGAGCCAAGAAACAATCCCATCTCTATGTTGACTTCTCACCTCCTGATAATTGCATTTTCTAAGTTTAGGTGGAAATTAGACTATTGTATCATCAGATCATTAAATGATGCCAGCTACATGTACTCTAATTGTGATATGGGAAAAGAAGGTAATTTTCACTGATAGTATCGTGTCTGATGAGCAATGTCTTAAATGGCAGGCTCGGTTGCTGTTGAGCATAGAATCAAGTCCAGCTCGTAGAGGCAGAATGCAATGTATTGCAGGATTAAAGTGCCTTACAGAATCACTGGAGACAGGGAGCTGAAGAAATAGCTGAGCTTCCACAGACAACTCCAAAGTGCCCACAGAATTGTACGGCTTCTGCTGCCGTGACCAAGAAGCCATCTGTTAAATCAGGAGTCTTGCTTGAGGTCCTGGGTCCAGAGTCACGCTGCTGCAGCCTCAATCAGATCCAACCTGATCCGCACCAAAATGCTGATTCATGCTATTTCTCACCCCACTTAACTCCATTCCAAAAGCAGTTCCCATATGATGGCATTGGATTGGTGGATCCTCCATCAACCCAGAACCCTAGCTTCAAAAGAGTCTAAGAAATATAGCTTTGGCCTATACAACCTCTGCTAGAAGTGTATTGGAATATACGTTGTCTGTGTCACTTGTCAATCCACAGTATTTGTCAGAATGAATTTTATGTGTACCTATGAAATGGAAATTGCTATTTGAGGTCCCCAAAACACTGGCTACATGTCTTAGAAATGAAATGATTTCAATGCAATGTAATATAATTAGGGTAGAAGGAATTCATTTAACTCAAGTGTGTATTCAATGAAGAGGCAAAAGCATAGGAGACACTCATATACATATATCTGTAGCATGTTATTCTTGAGTTAAAACATTCGCACCAGCATTAAACCTAAGTTAGGCATGTGGAGGGTTCATTAAGAATATTCTTTGCTCATAAATATAAATTTCTGTTTACATCCATTGATTAGGATTGGAATAACTTACTCATTTTAATGTATTTACACATCATGATGAAACCACAATAATTAAAGTTCAAGATGTGCATAGAGATGATCTAATGAAATTTTATTGACTAAGAGAGTTCCCAATAATTATCTTTCTGCTTGAACAGCTTAGCTAATAAAACATAAGGTATTCAAAAATAAGAATAGACTAGAGTCATAGAAAGATGACCACAGTTTTTAATGGATCTAAAAATACTGTGAAAAAAAAAGTATCCATTAGAGTGAGAAGATAGTTTTGTTGTTGTAGGTCAGACCAGCTTCTGAGAAGGGCAGATTCTCAATTTGATAATGCAAAACTTCTTCTGCAATAAAACCATGACCTGTCACTGAATGGTGAATCGGAGAAGTAGACAAAGATGGTCAGTGGATGGAAGAATTAGACTGACATTTCTTAAGACTGCTTAGGCAGGGCTTGAGGAGAAGGTAGGAGAGAAGAGAAGTCTGGAGGGCAATGGAGCAGTAAGAATATCCTTTTCTCTAAACCTGTTTTGTTTTTCCCTGAGAGAATAGTTTGCAAACTTTTTGGTCTCAAAGTTCTTTTAAATTCTTAAAAATTGGGGTACCTGGGTGGTGGAGTTGGTTAAGTGTCCGACTCTTGGGTTTAGCTCAGGTCATGATCTCAGGGTCATTGCTCAGTGTAGAATCTGTTTAGAGTTTCTCTCCCTCTCCCTCTGCTCCCCTCCACCCACAGGTGTGCGTGCTCTCTCTCTCTCCCAAATAAATAAATAAATCTTTAAAAAAATTCTTAGAAATTACTGAGGTCTCCAAAGAGCTTTTGTTTACATAGATTATATCTAATCAATATTTACCATACTCTGGGAGCCTGGGTGCCTCACTCGGTTAAGCATCTGCCTTCAGCTCAGGTCATGATCCCAGGGTCCTGGGATTGAGCCCTGCATCAGGCTCCCTGCTCAGTGGGGAGCCTGCTTCTCTCTCTCCCTCTGCTGCTCCCCCTGCTTGTGCTCTCTTGCTCTCTTTCTGTCAAATAAATAAATAAAATCTTAAAAAAATTTACCATATTCAAAATTAAAATTGAAAGATTTTAAACTATTTAAAATAGCAATAATAACCCTATTACATGTTAATACAACAGTTAGTTGCAATTTAAACCCCTATCAATGAACTTTTTGTACTCGGTTACATTAAAATCCATTGGTCTATCTTGTACTTTGAATGAATCTTTTACATGTTTTGATTTTATAACATCAT
This sequence comes from Neomonachus schauinslandi, assembly GCF_002201575.2. Lineage (NCBI taxonomy): Eukaryota > Metazoa > Chordata > Mammalia > Carnivora > Phocidae > Neomonachus > Neomonachus schauinslandi. Next base: position 47,811,012 of record NC_058407.1, read on the forward strand.
TTGGAAAATATTAGTTCACTGAATAATGCAAATGTAATAAAGTCGACACAATATATCATATATATTAAAAAATCACATTTGTTAATGTCACCATTGACATCATCAGAAAAGTCGTTAAGCATTGGGAAGCTGTCAAACTGAATGTGATGGATATAAATTTTTCATAACTCTAATTTTCACTTTAACCTTGAATTCTATCATTGGCAGCAAATACCGCTAGGTATTTTCCTTGAAGTGACAGGTTCACTTCATTCATTTTTTTGAGAAAATGTCTGCTTAATACCCAGGTCTGCATAATCATAAATTTTCTGTCAGTTGTTCTTTTATTGTTATTATTATTAATTAAAAAAAATTTTTTTTAGTGAGCTCTATACCAAATGTGGGCCTTGAACTCACAACCCTGAGATCAAGCGTCGCATGCTCCACTGACTGAACAGCAAAGTGCCCCTGTCAGTTGCTCTTTTAAATAAAAATGGTGGTCTATGAAAAAAAAGTGGCTTGTTCAGCCTTGAAGCTCAAACAATTGTACAAATGCTTTTTCTAGAGACACTCACTGTACTTTGGTGTACAAAAGCTCCTTATGTGTACTTCCCGACTTATCACACAAACTGTACCCAGGAGTCAAGATGTAAGATACTTCTTACTGCTTCAGGAAGGACCTTCTTAAGGGAAAGCAGTGTTAATTTTTTGATGTGAATGCATGGTGGTGAAGAATACCATGACTACCCGTACAATTAATGCCACTTTGTTGATTTTTGCTAAGGTGCCAGAGGTTTTGTTTAGTGTCACTACAAATACCAATAGAGTGAAAAAGACAAATAATGCTTTAGTTTTGTCATGAAAATAAATTTGATTTCATGGATTCCCTGAAATACTTCTGCAGTGGTGTTTGAATTGATGGTTTCTAGGTAGGTCCCGTATTGGGATCTGGGGTAATTGTCACTGACAGGGCCGTTTGGGTTTGCATTGAGGAAGCTACGATCATGTGTTAGGCTAATGCATGAAATATTGAAAAAATCTTAGATTTTCATCTGTATATTATTAATATTAATCATGAATTGCTACCCAAGGAGCAGTGCTCCAAACAAAACTCATTAGCCTGGAAAAATTTTGTTAGTGTTTCCAAGGTTCTTCCTTGGTCCTCTTCTAATGGTACATACTCTTTCTGGGCCATCTCATCTGCACCCCTGGCTTTCTTTCTTTCTTTTTTTTTTTTTTTTTGAGATTTTATTTATTTATTTGAGAGAGACAGAAGGAGCAGGGCAAGCGGCAGAGAGAGAAGGAGAAGACTCCCTGATGAGCACGGAGCTTGATGCAACATGGGACTCTGGGATCATGACTTGAGCTGAAGGCAGACGCTTAAACCAACTGAGCCACTCAGGCGCCCCCGGCCCCTGGCTTTCATTCTGTACACAGCTAACTCTTAGTCCTGTACCTCCTACCACCCGGTTCCTCTGAGCTCTGAGTGACCATTTCCAACCATTTATCTGGCACATTCCCTTGGGCATTTTCAGGTACCTCAAATCCAGTGTCCTGAAGTGAACATCTTTCTTCTCAAATCTATTGCCCCTTTTCTAGCTCCTCTCTTGGGTGCCTAAGCCAGAAACTTAGAAGTAAATCCTAGACTCTTCTTTTTCTCAGCTTCATAACTAAGTGGCCTTAGATCTTGTTGACTCTATTTTCTATCTTTTGAATTATCCTGCTAACCTACAGGTCCATTGTAAGTCCCTGGATAATTGCTTCTGGTGTCCTAACTGATCTCTCTGCCCTACAACAATCCATTTCTGCCTACAGATACTAATATTTTTTTCCCCCTAAAGCCAAAAATGACTATGTAACTCTTCTGCTGAAAATCTTTCATTGGTACCTTCAGGATGAAAGGGAAACTCAGCATGGCATACAGGATCCTTTAGTATCTAATCTTGTCTCCTTCCGGCCTTATTTTCCATCATGCCCTCTGGGCTCCCAGTCACAACATTCTTCTTATGTACCTTCAAAATACTGTACTCTTGCCTACCTTGGTAATTTTACTTACGCAGTTCCTTTGCATAGAATTCTTTCCCTTTCATTTGTCTGGCTGTATCACATTTATTCTTCAATATTCAGTGGAAGTACTCAGCAGGCATGTCCTGACCCTTTAATCTATGCCCTCCAGTATATCCCACAACTCCTTGCCATAACTCTAGGATAGTGTTTGCTACACTATATAGTTATCATTGATCTTCTGCCCTGTCTTCTCCAGGACACATCTTTTAGTTCAGATTTGTCAAGTAATGTTCATCTCTTTCCCCAGCGCCTTTCATGGTGTTGGGCACACAGAAAGATTAAAAAAAAAAAGTGAACTAATTAAATTGGGTAAAATAATTTAAAAAAATTTTTTCATGTCATATTTTCTTAGAGGGGAGTTATCTGTATGATTCTATATCAGCATAATTAAAGAATCATGGCAGAATAATGCTGTATTTTTATACAGTATAATTTCACAGTTTTTTTCCCTAGCTTTGATTGTGTTTCAGTTGGTTTCATCTACCTACTTCCTTTGTGGAAGCAACACTGTGCAATGGATAATAAAGGGTCCTTGAGTTGGGATGGGGTCAGCAGGAAAATCACTTACCTTTGCACAAATTTTCCTTTTTTTTTTTTATGGGGATGGGCCAAAGTTCTAGTGTGTAGTGATTTCCAGCTGCTTGAGGTAGGCTGGATATGTTAGGGTTTGGGTTGGGCAAATCTTACCATTAAGCTGAATCCTAGAGGGGAGGGATCTAAAATTTGAAGAGAATCCTTTTCTTTTGCATATCTGGGAAAGCCTGTTAAATGGCATTCTCCTGGAGATTGAGGCACTCATGATTGCCATGAATCCAGCTTTGGGTTGATTTTCACCCCAGATTTTCTCAATTATGGCTGAACCGTAGATGTGAAGAGGCAGAATTAGGAATTCCACCAGGGATTGATTGATGTTGTGGTGTATTTGGGAAAGTTTCTTGGGGACTCATGAAGTAAAGTAGGTGTATGTCCGGGTCACATGGGTGGCTAAGTCTGTTAAATGTCTGCCTTCGGCTCCGGTCATGATCTCAGAGTCCTGGGATCAAGCCCCGAATCGGGCTCTCTGCTTACCGGGGATCCTGCTTCTCCCTCTCCCTCTGCTCTCCTGCTTGTGCTCTCTCTCTCTTTCTGTCAAGTAAATAAATAAATAAATATCTTTAAAGTAGGTATATGTCCTGAAAGAGTATCTTTAGAAAACTCTCCTAATCTTATGTTTTCTCTTGTGAATTCTTAGAAACACATAGAAATTATTTCTTGAATGAGAAGAGTCTTCAATATTTCATGGCTTGATGGTTAGAATTTACTTTAGCAAGTTAGATTTATCTACTGCAGACTCCTTGAAATTAAAGGCTTCTTGTGTGAAGCAGAGGAGAATTTGGTCTCCCCATACAATGTTTCTGACTTATCACCCGGAGGGCCCTGGTTGTGTTGACTATGGAAATCTTTTGATATTTCAGAAAACTTCTTATCAAAATTTTTTCTTTGGCCTATTCTTCTTCCTTCCTCTCTCTTTAAAAAAAGTCTTGTTCAGGTTGGTCCTTCTTTTCTTTAAACTTAGGGTCAAAAGATGACTGAAATATGTTGTGTCCACACCTTTATTTAGTCGAATACACTATCTTACTCAAAGCTACATCTTTTCCATAGTAAATATTTAATTTTATTCCAGTATTTTTAAAACAATATTTCTCTCATTTTCAAGGATTTTACTCTTTAACCTTACGGCTTTCTATGCAACACTGTATGTTCATTTCTGTTTAGGTCCGGATGCAGTTATATGTACATTCTTTTACTACTCTTTTTTAGAGAATCTCTAATGTATATTCATTTTATCAAATGTGTTTCCTATGGTATTTCTGTGGTTGGTATGATCACTAAATGCAGAATAATGCTTCATCTGCCAGTACCTCTGTTAAGTCATGTTTCAACATCATTTTTATAATTTCACCAAAATATTTTTTGCCTTAATCCCTAAATATAGATTTTGATTTCTTAATATGTTTTGTTTTCTATGCTTATGAATCTCAATTTGTGTAATTTCTGTATATTGTGTGACTTATATAGCTATTTGAAATAGTGTGCTCATAGAGTGATCAAACAATGTGTCAAACAATGTCACAAGGGGGAAATGGATAGAACTAGAGTCTCCCTGTATTTCATTGTGTTATTGATTTAACAGGAACCTCATTAACTGTACTACTTTCCATAGTGACCACAAATGTTACTTCATATTGCTAAGGAGAGAAACTGTCCTTTGGAAATTAGTACAGATAATTTTCAGAAAGGACACAGTCATTGTAAAGTATGTTTTAGCTAGAAGCTAAAGCAAATAAAAGCTACAAATGAACCAACGAAAAAGAAAAGCATTTGCAAAATAAGTCTTATGATGCACTTAGGGAAGAGCTGTCTGACATTTCCTTTTGCTGTTATAATGGTATACTATTTGGTTGACCAGCTGGCCAGCCAGCCCTAATGACTTCATATCCTGTTTTCCAATTATAGGACTACAAATTAACACATCTCCAGTGTTGAGCAATGACATTTCGAATCATTTAACTAACTCCTTCGCACAGGTTACCTTCCTTTATCAGCACCATAAAAAGGAGAAGGACGACAGCGTTTCTAGTCACTGAGAAGAGTGGCCTAATAAGCTGATGAGTCATGAACTCAATTCTTTCCTGTTGCCCAGCATCTCAAGCAAAGCCGAAAGGTTGAAAAAAATAAACCATACATTTTGTAAACAGACAAAAAAAATGTGGTGATAGGTTGACGCTGACCATATTAGAGCTAGGATGAGAAATCACTTGTTCACCACATTTTAAAATTAAAGAAACCACTGCACAACAATGAGGGTCAAATTTATGTAATCAGGTAGAATTGTGATATACACTATGGCAAATATACTGAAAATCATCTGGAGCCACAAAAATTTGTGGAATTGTTTCCTCTTAGAAAATTGCCTCATCAGCAGTTTATTTTAAACCATTCTACAGTAGTATTTTAATAATTTAAGAAAGATGATGTTAGGTTATGAAGTTAAATTTTTTGTGTTGCTACTATTCTAACATTTGATAACTGAATAATATGAATATGCCTCTGTGCTCTGCTGCTGATTGGACTGGGACAGTGAAGGCCTCCTTTTCTGTTGTCAGGACTTTGATTGTTGGGTTGAGCATTATGGGAGAAAAAAACTGCATTACTTACTGAATTCTTCTTGCTGTGATGATGCTTTCAAAGGAACTCAGACGTATGCTTCCTTTTTCCAAGATTTGAATGGTCAAAGAGGCAATCCAAAATCACATCTACCCTTTCCTTCCCTGTTCTAGAAGAAAGCACATTGTCAAACATTTTTCTCCCTAGGGGGTAAGGTCTTATCATGACTGGTAGTAGTCATATTCACAAATGACATTAAATTTGGTTCCTTGATGTGTTATCTCCAAACATGGTCACATGTAGAGTCTCAGTGACACAGTGCATCCTACAACTTTAAATGTGCATCTTCTGACTGGATTACATCATCATGAATTAATATTTTCGAATAAATCCTGCCATTATCCTGCAAATATGACATTGTTTTGTGGGGGTTGGGGTGGGAAGAGTGTTAGAAGCATTACTTTGCCAAATGTTAACTTAATTTTTGTAACCCCATTCAGATATATCTTCCTTTTTAATGGCAAGAGGCAAAAAAAAAAAAAAAAAAAAGGCTCTTTCTTGATCTCTGAGAGGCTTTGAGAATAAGAGCAAGGAAAGGATTGATGACCTAAATAATTTTCCCCTAGACATAAGTATGGTTTTTAGAGGAGTAAAGTAGGATTCAAGGGAAGAGTCTTACACAGCAGTTAAGGAGGAGAAGTTGGAACTAAAAACATATATAAAGGAAAGAAAAGAAAGAACAGAAAGGACCAAAGATATCAAAATATAAACATTAGCTAGCCACGATTTCAAGAAGAATTGTTCACCTTTTGATCATCCCAGCATTGACTAGGACACACCTATGTATTTCATTCTCCCTTGTTTAACTTGGGAAAGCCCCTCTTTCAGCAAAGCACAAAGGAATTTAGTGCTCGGACCCCAAATAGCGTTAGTATTCTCAAGCTTACCACCAGGGAAATTATTTTCCTTCCTGTAAACTGCTTTATCAAATATCCAAATTGTAAATTGTAAGTAGTGATAGTCATCCTCCAGGTGATCCCAATGCATGATAAAAAGCGAACGTTTATATTTGAATAGGGGGCAATATCCTCACCCAAAGAAATGCATTTTGGGGTAGTGGTATTCAGATTATCAAGGACAAAAGGAAGTTACTTCACTGTCCTCAATTAGAGCACAAAATAACTCTACCTGTGCATAAAATGGATGTTGTTTTGGGTCTGAATGTTAAAATAAATAATTTAAAGCTGCAACAAATTGGATGGTAGGCAAGTAAGTACAATTAGGCTGGAAAGGCTTGGCTTCAGTTTGTCGAAATAGGGAAAAGATTGAAAGGAAATTTGCCACTTTTTTTGCAAACATAGACAAGCTTTGTTCTTTTTTTGCTCTTTTTGCATTTGACCTTGAATGATTACAAGAATGGCTACAAAGCCTCTAAGAATTAAAGCTCATTTTACTACAAAGGAATTTTTATGCAGTAGCTTTAATGTTGTACTTAAATTGAGCTAGATTCCAGGCTGCATACTGTTATTAACTTTCTTGGTGGTTTTATGTATGTGAATTAATTTTGTACCTCAATTTCTTTTCCAATTGTAGATATTTTCAATCTGTGGGTTATGGTATGGGAATAGAGACCATTAATAAAAACTATTGCAAAATGTTTTCGTAAAACTTCACTCTTTATAAGATATGATAATATCACTGTGAATATTATACTGACACAGCTGAAGCATGTTTTCTCTTGTTTTACGCAGCTACCATTTGTTAACCGAAGTTAGATTATTTAGGTTATGTAGGCAACCCTAAGGGATTACACGAATTATGTACTGGTCAAACTATCACTGAGTTGGGGAGTTTAGGCACTACTTTCAGCCCTGGTTACGTATCACCAGATATGTATCTGAAAAATGTGTAAACGCACAGTCTTGTCAATAGAACAAAATATATAGGTAACAGCAGTGGCTGATGGCTCTTGGAAACCAATCCTCTCTCCCTTTTTTTGTGGGAACATGTGGCTGGTACGCCTAGGAGGCTTATGAATTGAACAACTGGATATTAAAATGAAAGCAAATTAAACAGAAAGGATTTTGTTCATCTTACTTAAGAACGTGAGTGACATTTAGCTCTGGGAAGATATGTTGGAGGGAAGAAAGCAAATTGACCACTTAAGTGATCAAGTATAAGGATGTATAAAGGTTTCACACGGAACCTGCAAAGTCCAATTTGATAGTTATTGGATTGAATTTCTACCTACTTCTGGAAGGGTCTTCAGAATTAAAGAGCAGTTTGACCAGTAGGAGAGTGAGAATACCAAGTGCCCCGGAAGCTGGCAAGGGAGTGACCATGGCTCTGTGATTACTTTTACTATCTCATGGAGCTCTAACCCAGCGGCTTCCCATAAGGGTTCAAAGTTACCAACATGTGGGTTACTTAGAGCAGTCAAATCAGTCGAAGTTTATTTATGTCTGATCTATCCCATCTATCCCGTGACATAGTAATTCTTTTTTTTTAATCTAGGATTTTCCTTCTAATTCTCTCAAAGCATCATGCAAATATTTAGTGATCTTCCCAACAGCTAACAAATGGAATATCAAAAAAATGTATTTTATACATTTTTGCTGGGTGGCGCAGTTGGTTAAGTGCCCGGCTCTTGATTTCAGCTCAGGTCATGATTTCAGGGTGGTGAGATAGTGAGATCCAACCTGGAGTTGGCTTCCTCCTTCTCCCTCACCCTCTGCCCCTCCCCCCATGCGCTCTCCCCCACTCTCAAATAAATAAATCTTTAAAAAGTGTATTTTAGAAATTGCTAGTGGGTGGGTGGGTGTGCTGGAAAGGAGGTGCATGATTCCTTGCACAGCAAGTCCTCGGTTCCCGGTGCCTTAGGCTGCTGTCTATGTAATCACGGAGGCGGTGTGTGATAGCAGAAAGAGCCTGAGTTTCCAGTCCGAGAGGCCTGGCTCTGCATCCTAGACCAACCTCTTAACTAACGTTGTGGCATCAGACATGTTGCTTAACCACGGTTTGTTCATCTGTAAAATAGGCATGGTAATGCTCGCTTGTTGTACGCGTTACTAATGCTGTGTGCAGAATGTCTGGTGTTCAGCAAGCTCTCAACACTTCATACAAGTTATAATAGTTCTTTTATCTTCAATTTTATCTATTCCGTCACATGAAGAGAAAATGCCCACAAATTCTGGCCTGGGGCATTTGTTTTTAGTAGAATTTCTCAGCTGTGTATAGATCATAGTACTAAGTTGACTTTTTTAAAAACCCCAATGACAAGGCATCACAATGAAAAAATTCTCATTTTACCTGGGATGTATTTGTTCATCTGTGGTCAAGCTCGTAGCCAGATCTTTTTTTGCAAGATTTCTTTGAAAGTCCTGAAAGAAAGAATTCATTTAGTATTTTTCACTTGATCACTTACATTTTATGTATTTTAGGAGTAAGCAACATCTGGAATTAACATCTATTTATGTAGTTTATTTATTTATTTTTTAAAGCCAACTGGTGACTCCTGCTGGCACTCTTCTTTCTTTCTTTCTCTTCTTCTTTCTTTTCCTTTCCTTCCTTTCCTTTCTTTCTTTTCTTTCTTTTTCTTTCTTTCTTTCTTTCTTTCTTTCTCTCTTTCTCTCTTTCTTTCTTTCTCTCTTTCTTTCTTTCAGATTTTATTTATTTGACAGAGAGAGGGAGAGCACTAGCAGGGGAAGCGGCAGGCGGAGGGAGAAGCAGGCCTCCCGCCGAGGGAGCCTGATGTGGGGCTTCATCCCAGGACGCTGGGATCATGACCTGAGCTGAAGGCAGATGCTTAACCCACTGAGCCACCCAGGTGCCCCTGGCACTTTTTTCTGATGTGACTTGCTTCAGCCTGCTGGGTGACAGCCCTGGGACCAGCCACTCCCTCTTGCGGCCTTCTCTGGGGGAGCTGGCCCAGCTGACCTCTGCTGGGCTCCCTGATGTCAGGCCACTGTCTGGCCCCCTCCTGCTCTCTCTGGGCTGTCCCTTCTGCCTGGCCCACTCCAGCTGCTTCCCATTCATTTCCTGGCTTCCTAGCTTGCAGAGGGCTTGGGAATTCTTCCAAGTGAAGCGGTGATCAGCATTCTTCACAGCTGACAGTTTTCCTGCCAAATGGGAGTCTTCCTCTTGCCGCATCCGCACCTGTCCGCAGCTGAATCGCTTCTGGATGTGTCCATGGCAGCCAGAGCTCAGAGCATGGGGCACAAGGGCAGGAGCCCTCGGCTGCAGGGGAGGCGACGGAGGCCACACTTGATTCAGGGAAATGGAAACCCCCCTGCCCTGCCTCCCGCCCCCACCCAGAGGGGGAGCACCAGCTGAGCAGATTTCCCTGGATCCTGTTCTGCCCTGCTCCCATTGCCCCAAATGAGAGCACTAAGGAAAGGTGGCAGAGCTTGGAATCAACTAACCAGGGTTAAATCATGGAAAACACTAGAGGTTCAGACAGGAAACAGGGGCCAAGAGGAGTTTCAGATAGCTGACAAAAAACAGGATCGGCTGAACCAGAATTCTCCGCTGCGGATAAATGGAGCCTGCCACCACCTGATGTGATTTGGGTGCCTCTCTAGGTATCCTCCGATGGCTTCACACAGGGCCTGAAGTTCTAGTTCCTAGCCCAACTTCCTCTTTCCAGTAAAAGCAGGGTGTGGTGCAGCATTTCCCAAAGTGTTGTGGAACAATAATCCCCTGAGATGCTCCTTGAGGAAAGGTTTCCATGGCTGAATAACATTGTGCAATGCTGTGGGCGCTGTTGCTTGCTCGAGAAGATTCATGGGAGTGCATTTGTATGTTAAAGGCTCTCAGCAGTTCTGCTTTGCCAGAGCCTCAGAAAGTTACTGGGCCACAACATGCTTCTTTCACGTAACACCTAATAACCAGTAAAATTAATGTTCGACGGACATACTGTTCCTTCAACCCGCCAGAACACACCTACCCCAGGATCTTTGTCCTTGCTGTTCCCTCTGGCTGGAATGCTGTTTCTGTGGATGTGCACATAACTCATTCCCCAGTCTCTTCAGATCTCTGCTGAAGGGATGTCTTTCAGGACCATCCTATCTAAAAGTCTTTCACCCCCATCCATCTTTCTGTTTATCCCTTTATCCTGCTTCATTATTTTTTCCTTAACACTTATAACTCTCTGACATTACAAATCTTTTATGTTATTATATAAGAGTGAATTTATTTTCAATAAGTCTATTGTACCTGAAATGGAAGCTCCACATTGGCAGAGATGCTGCTTTGCTCTCCGACGTATTTTCAGCTCTGGAATGGCCAAGCTGGCGGTCCACAGAGAGCTGTTGGATACACAAAACAGTGGAAAAGAACAAGGGATCTCAAGGCAGACCACCTGGCACCAATCCTTGACTCTACCCCTTTCTCTCTTGATGTGACCTTGAGCATGATCCCTTCATTGCTTAGCTCCTTGATTTTTTTTATATAAAACAAGGAGAAATACTCCCCATCCTGTCTCTGTTACAGGAACATGAGGAGCAACAAATGAGGGCTTGGCTAGGATGCTGCTTTGTCACCTGTCGGGGGCTGCTTAGTCCCTTCAGGCTGCTATCACAAAAATACCACTGACTAGATGGATGACTTATATAAACAACAGAAATTTGTTAATTAATCTCTCATAGTTCCAGAGGCTGGGAAGTCCAAGGTCAGGGCGCTGACAGATCCTGGGTCTGATGAGAGCCTGCTTCCTGGTTCATAGACAGCTTTTTGCTGCATTCTCACTTGGCAGAAGTACAGAGGGCCGTCTCTGGCGTCCCTTCTCTAAGGGCACTGATCTTGTTCATGAGGGATCCACCCACCTGACCTAATCACCTCCCAAAGTCCCCACCTCCAAATACCATCACCTTGAGGGGTAGGTTTCTGCATATGAATTTTGGAGGGACACACACATTCAGACCACAGCAGAGGCTGAGCAAATGCAGGGTGTTGGTATCAAAGGCAAAATGCAGAAAAGTAAAGGGAAGTAGCCCCCATGGTGGAGATAAGATTCTCTGGGAGTGTGAGGATAGGTCATTTTGACAGGAGGGAGGAACTAAGTAGGAAAAACCCCGAAGAGGTAGTATGACGTAGGGAGGAAAGACCCCTGGATGTATTCCACAATCTCAGGGAACTGGGAGGCATTTTTAAGAAGGGGGAAGAAAGATGCACAGGTAGAGGCTGGTGAGCATTACCAGCCTTTGACACTTAGCTTTTTAAAAGTTTATTGAATCTGCATAAAAACTCTATGGGCTAAGCGTTGTCTAGGTTTTATTTGTGAGGACACAGAGGTGCGCGGAGTGTCAATGCTATAAGAAGTGAGAGTCCAGATCTCAGTGCTGATCTGAGGCTGTGGGACAATGCAGTCTCAGCTCCCACAGAGCCCAGTGGGGTCTGCTCCTCCCCCTGGTGGGATGTGGCTCTGTAAGAGCAAGGTCAGGGTTAACCAGGGAACACCTGTTAGTCTCTTCCTCAGCTCTGGGCAGGAAAAGAGTTTGAGCTGGGGAAGAGTTTATGCTGAGACGTAGGACCACCCACAGGGGTTGCTCTAGTAGGGGGGCAAGGGAAGAAAAGAAGATGGTGGAAAGTTGTTAGGATGTAGCCCCAGTTTTGCCATTGTTGTTGGCGGAAATGTGCATCTGTGCTGCAAAGGAAATTGTTGAGGCTGGGGAGCATGGAGACTACCACTAGCCTTGTTTACTTGTGTTATTTTCTGTTGCTAGGGCTGATTTCTTCTCAGATCTTGTTTCTTTTTATTTTTTTAAAATAATGTGTTGATATTACTGTTTGCATTAACCAGTTATCTGTGTGTCTCCATCTGAGTCCAACTAAAAATCATAAATGACTTCAGTAACAAATCTGGGAATTGAATCAATGGAAAGATCTAATTTTCTTCTGTGTTACCAATGTTTGCCTAATGAGGATTTAAATCAACTTCGAAAAACTTTGATTTATTTGGGTATTAAATTCAATAAAGGCAGCCCACCAATCCAGCTGCTAAACCTAATGCTTGAGAATCCCTAGCGCTGAAGACACTGGGAACTTTGCCCTTAAAACAGGGGACCATGGTTAGAAATCAAATCTTGACAATTCTAGAATATCGAATAGTTGACAGCTCTGGGATAAAACGAGCATGATTAAAGTGATTTCTATTTCATAGAGCTCATTTTCCATATAAAAGTTGTCAGAGTGTGAGTCTGGAGGGAAGCTTTGGCTCTGTGTATAAAGTGGTAAATCTAAGCAATGATCAGGGTAATCCAGCCCTAAAACCCTTTTCTTAAAATAAATTGATCAATGATATTTAGAAGCGAGAATGGGAATGGGGACATGTTTTTCCTCTCATGTTTTCTTTGAATCATGCTTTCAGTTTTCTCAGTTCAAGTGAAAGGACACTGTGTGTGTGTATGTGTGTGTGTGTGTGTGTGTGTGTGTGTGTGTTAGAGAGAGAGAGAGAGAGAGAGAGCATTCCAAGCTTTTCGAAGTTTCCTTCCTAGCTTTCTCTACTCATGTGCTCCCTGCTCTCTGTTGCAGCATGATGATCATGGGCGCAATGTAGAGAATGACTTAGGGATGGAAATGCTGATAAGGAGACTCGGCATTTGAATCTTAGCTTCACCACTTTCTTCTGGCCTTGGTACATTTTTTAACCCCTCTGTCTCTGTTTCCTCATCTGCAAACAAAGCTAATAACAGTCCTTATATCTTATATCTTATTTGAAATAAATTTCTAGGCCCAAGGTGGAGCCACTTCTGCTCAAAGTGCCCCATCAGCAAACCCAAACTTAGAGCACTTTTGTGTCCCTGTAAATGGTTCTGCTTGACCAAAACCAGTATATTCAGTCAGACAGCCCCAAACTCTAGGCCAACCCAACCCCAAACAAGGTTGACTACGTGGCCCCAGACAATCAGATATTTTCTAATTTTCTCTTTCTAGTTCTTTATTCTTCATCTTATAAAAGTTTCTTGCCTTCCACCCCATTTTGCAGGCCTCGGAGAGGAGACTGTCCACTTCATGAAGTGTTAAATACTTTGTTTCACCTAAATCGTCCCCTTTAATCATTTTATTTTATTTTATTATTTTTTTAAAATCATTTTTCTAGACAGTTGTCATGCAGATTCCATGAGATAATGCATGTGGAGCATCTGGTACACGGTAAACACTCAGTAAATATTTGTCAGGGTTATTTTTACCGCTAACATCCTCTCCATTCTCTGTGAGGATATGTCTTTCTTGAGGAAAGGAACGGTTTTACTCATGTTGTGATCCTCATGATACCTTGTAGACAGTAGGTGTTTAATAGCTGTCTACATAAGGGAACAGAATCCACATGATAACAGTACTCAGCGTGTTGTGCCTGACCCGCAGGCTTCTCGAAAAGACACCTGTCAGGAGGCAGGTTGAGTGTTTGAATGCTCCACTGCCCTAAAAATAAATTCATGGTATATTTCTCAATATCCTCGACATCTAAATGTCACCTTATCTTTCTTAACAGGCACTAGTTAGGTTGGATCCTACTGTTCTGTGGTGTTCCCTGGGCGCCTGATTTTCACGGAGCTGGTAGGGGCCCTGGGTGCATGAAGAGACTCACGGTTGTGGAAATCAGACGACTGAAGTTCTGAGCAGTGTGGCTGGAAAAACGGTCATTTCTGTTTCCTCTGGGTCGCATTCTTGCACTTGCTTTTCCATGAGATGGTCAAACGAAGGCAGAGAGAATATTGACTAGGCGAGTCATCTCTATTATCATTAATAGCTTTGGAAGCCCTTTTGGGCATTTGCTAAAGAGAACTGCTTCCCTCCCCTGGGAAACTGAACCCAGTATGCATCAGCTGCCGCAATACCCCTGTTTGCAAGGGGCCCCCGGCCCAAGAAACAGGGCTCCCCGCCACCATCCTGCTCCCCCAGTTAGCCCTCCTCTTGGCTCCCCCTGAAGCTGAAGGAGATGCTCACCCCTCCTGCATTGTTCTTCAGGCCCCACGCTCGCTCTGCTCCCCAGGCTTCTCCTGGGTGTCCTTTTATTCTGGGTTGGGAGGGGAGTGGGTTCCCATTTTTTCCGTTCCTTCTCAAATGAAAGAGCTCAGTGTAAAACATTTTTGTAAGCTCTGAATAAATTCAGTCTGAATTAAAAAAAAAAAATCAATCACTCCCTGTCCATGTGGGACAATCTGTGGTACCGACTGCAGAGATCATTTAGGTCCGGCAGATCAAACCACACGAGCAGCATTTCATGGCAGAGAGATGGCAAGAATGGACTCTTAATGAAGAAGCACTGTGAGGATAAAACGTGATTAAAGGGAGTGGGGGGGGGGTGGGGGGGTGCGCCTGGGTGGCTCAGTGGTTAAGCATCTGCCTTCGGCTCAGGTCATGATCCCGGGGTCCTGGAATCAAGCCCCGCATCCGGCTCCCTGCTCAGCAGGAAGCCTGCTTCTCCCTCTCCCACTCCCCCTGCTTGTGTTCCCTCTCTCGCTGTGTCTCTGTCAAATAAATAAATAAAATCTTAAAAAAAAAAAAAAAGTGAGTCGGAAGAAATTACCAAGCAGGGGTCAAGAAAGGAGAAAGGGGGGCTTGATCATAGAAATACAAGCTCAGCTGAGTTAATTCTATGAGCGTTTGTTTATCATAATTGAGCATAAACGTTTGAGTAATAATCACACCTTCAAATTATGTGAAAATTATGCTCCTTTCCATGGTATAGAACAGTTTATATGCCCATGATCAACTTCTAGGGCACATAGTAATGATGTGAAAGCGAAGATCGCCATGTAATGTTTCCTTAAAAAAAATGGGTCAGTTTTTCCTTTATTTATATTTACTTGTCAATTTCAAAGGAATCAAACTTCCTTATAACATATAAATAAAGTAACCTAAAGGCACGAGCTCCTGCTGTTTCGGGAAGCGACCCTATATTTAGAATTTTTCTGTGGCTTTCTGATAAATGTATTTCCTTTAGAAAAGCCATTCTCACCACCTAACTTAAGTAGTAGAGGCTGTTTCTAATGAAACTCAGGAATTCCTGATGTCATCTTGTGTGTGGCCATCTCTCAATTAAGAGAGGAGGATCAGAATATGAAAAACCCTATGGTTACCGAGCAACTCGACAGAAATGTGCAAAAGCTCATTATGCGCGGTCATAGTTTGCAGCAAAATATGATCCTATAGAAAGTGAAAAGGTCCGCTCTTCTCTTTATGTAACTTGTCTTCGGAAGCCGGCGGTGACGAACCTCACGGATCAACAGCCTCCCCTTTGAGCAAATGTGGAAAACCACTTGTTAGTTCCTCCCCTCTAAGCACCCCTCCCTGTGGCTCCACTTTGTTTTCAAACTATTTTCTTTTTGGTAAAAGTCAGGCTCAGCAAGCTCTGAAATACACGAACCCTCCTGAGGTCTATTCCAACACGGAGGGGCCCCAACATGAGAACTGGTGCGTCGTGTGCCATAAGGCAGAGGAACGTTATTTTATTACCAGTTTGCACCAGAATTTCTCTCCGAAAGGGGGATGTATTTCCTTTGAAAAATACCCCGATGAAAGCGGGGAGAGGAGACGGGAGCGCCGGAGGGGCTAAGGGTGCGGGCGGAACGTTTCTGAGACAAAGGGAGCAATTGCGCAGGGACTTCCCCGGAGCGCACGGAGAGACAGGGGCGGGCGGCAGCCAATGGGAGGGCCGAAAGCGGCTTCCGTCGGTCCTGACGCCGCCGCTCCTCCCTCCCGCGCACAGCTTAGCGGAAGTTAAGGAACTGGTTTCAGCCTTGGTGGAAGTGTGTTTTTGTTTTTGTTTTTGTAAACTTGCGTCAGGGCTGGGCTTGTGTCCAGATCGACGGAGTAGGACAGTTACCTTGTGTGGACCCAAGCAGAGAAAAACCTCTGAGAATAAGTATTTAGGAATTTTAAAAAAAAATTGTGGGGAGGCCTCTAGACACAGATCTAGATGGGTTTACTGAAATCTTTGAAGGGTTAAGAGGGGTAAGAGAGCATTTTATGGCATGTTGGTCAAACCAGCTACTTTATGGGAGACCACTGCTTTGTGATACTGTCTTCACTGGTGGGAAGCTACTGTGTGTCTTCAGCTACTTCATGGACAGGTACTTGGAAACATGATATGTAAACACCCGGCATTATGGTTGATTTTGCAGTCTTTGAACTGGCTAGACTTCAGAATGATGTTAATTTAAGAGGCTGGCTGATGGAAAATAATGAGTCTTGCATTGAATAACAAAGGACTTTAAGATCCTAGTCTTAGAATTCATAAACATCCCGGCTCAGGTCATGATCCTGGAGTCCCGGGATCGAGCCCCGCATCGGGCTCCCTGCTCGGCAGGGAGTCTCCTTCTCCCTCTGACCCTCCTCCCTCTCATACTCTCTGTCTCTCATTCTCTCTCTCGCAAATAAATAAAATCTTAAAAAAAAAAAAAAAAGAATTCATAAACATCCAACACCACCGGTTTTCCCAACATCAATTCAGAATCCTTGAGAATGAGGGATGAATTCAGAACCAGATAAATTGGATACCTAATATTCCCAAGGGATTCTTCATTAGCCAAGGTTGCTAAGGGGCAGGTGAAGATGGGTCAAGATATTTGACCTTTTGCACATGATCATCATATCTGTGCTAGGATCAAATCTAGAGTACCACTGCATAAACCAAAAAACAAAAATATATTCGACAATGTTTTACAGTGTGTCTTAGAATTTTAGGGGTATAAAAATTAGTGGTACATCACCTAAAGAAATAATTCAGTGTCATCAGATACTTCCTCCAACTGGAATGCTCTGATCCAGAGTTTCAGACTGCATCATCTGAGAGATGCCTTCCCTGACCACCCCTTAAAAAGTTTTCCCCTGCACATCACTCTAGATTTTCTTCACAACACTTATTACCACTGGAAACAATCTGTTCTTTTTTTTTAACCTGTTTTTGGTCTGTCAGCCAACCATTGCAATATGAAGACCATGAAAGCAAAGAATTGACGTTCCTTGTTCATTGCTTCTCAAGCTCTAGGATTGATGCCTGGCACCTAATCAGAGCTCAGTAAATATTTGTTGAATCATCTAATGAATTTCACCCAGCCTTTAATCTACAGATTATCAAAATCCTCATAGGCCCCTACAAATATAGTGTGGTTATTATTATAAAGGAAATACATACTGAAGGATTCTTTAGCTGGTGTTTTGATCTAATCCCTTTTTATTATCATCCTAATCTTGGATCATGTAAATGATGATCACATTATACCCATCAGGATACTTTGCAAGAAAGAAATTCAAAATTATAGGAGCAATTTGGCAGTAACTTCCCAGTGCAGTTGGGAAAGTGAATCTAAAGATTCAATTAAATGATATAACAGTACAGTTCAGTTTTCATATGGAGGAATATTTTGATGTTCAATTTTAGCCTTAGGTTAATAGCATTATAAGATTATATTCTTGGGTCATTAGAAGGATGAGTTTACTTTTATTTTAATATAAGAAAAAGGCAGTGGTGGAAGCTAGATAGCAATTCCTATTCACAATATTTAACATTACTTTTGGTTTCAAATTTATTTGAAAATATAATTATGACTAGGGGATGTATAAATGTCTTTAAAATAAGAACAAATAAGAAGAATGTTCTTTAGCTCTATGTTATGGATAATTAAAAGAAGATATATTTCAGGATAGAAATGTGCTGTTTTGAGAGAGACTGTTTTTCTCCTTTATACCTTATTGCTTTGAGTTTTTTGAGGATCTTATTTGTGATGTGTTGTATAGGAACCTTGTTTTATAATGTAACTAGACTTGTTAAACATAAAAATATTAATTTTATTCTATGTATATTATTTTCTCCATTCTCATATGAGAACAATAACAGAAGCACTGCTGAATTAAGCTGAGTGCAAAATTCCAGAAAAATTTTCAAAATTTCCATTACAGAATTGGTGTGTGCATATTTACTACTGGTGGAGTAAAGAAAGAACTATTTTTAGGTGTTTATATATGCACAAATTGTTTTGGTTTTATTTCCAAAAAGGCATTTTAGTTATCTATATTTCCATAACAAATTACCAGAAAATGTAGTGGCTTAAAACAATAATAAACATTTATCTCTCACAGTTTCTGTGAGGAATTAGGGACCAGCTAATGTTCAGCTGGGCAGTCTTTCATGAAGTTTCAGTCAAGATGTTGACCAGGGTTGCGGTCATCTGAAGGCTTGACTGGGGCTTCCAAGATGGCACACTCACATGTCTGGGAACCACGTGCTGCTTGTTTACAGGAGACCTTGTTTCCTCATGATGTGTACTTCTCCACAGCTTGAGTGTCTTTACAACATGATAGTTGACTTCTCCCAGAGCAAATGATTCAAGTAAGCAATGAGGAAGTTGCCATGTTTTTTTATGATCTTACCTCAGAAGTCAGACCATCACCTCCATCATGTTCCACTAGTCATACAAACCAACCTTCATACAATGTGAAGAGACTGTGTGAGGGCATAAATACCAGGAGATACCAGGAGAATCACTGGGAATCATCCTGGATGCTAACTATCACAGTGAGAAATAGCAAGGTTATCTTAAAATCTACCACCGTTATGAATTTTGAATTGATTATCCATGTTCACTAAAACCTGCTTTGCAATTCTGGAGTGGTGATGAAAAAATGGAAATAACATTTAACAAAAAGGCCTGATAAGTGTATAAATAACATTTTCCCCAAATATTATGAATAATGTATATCATCACATTGGATAAGGCAAGTAAGTAATTATTATTGTATCTGTTTCATTGAGCAGGGATAATCAATTCAAAATTCATAAGACTATAAACATTTTGGTGGGAAATGAGATCAGATCATTGAAAAGAAAAAAATGGAGGAAGGGAAAGATCAGAAAACAAAATAATAGGATCCAGAGAAAGAATCCAGAGAAAGTAGTAGCAAAAGAGAAAGGAAAGGAAAGGGGAAAATAGGGATGAGAAAAGACAAACAGAGATAAGAGCAGAATAACAAAGATACAGAAATAAGTGGCAAAAGAAGTAGAGGAAAAAGAGATGATTTGCACAAAAGTAGAAGAAGGAAAGGGAGAAAAGAGCAAGAGAATGGGAGCGAGAGTTTTTTATTTTATTTTAAAGATTTATTTATTTAGAGAGAGAGAGTGGGGGGGAGGGGCAGAAGGAGAAGGAGAGAGAGTCTCAAGCAGACACCCTGCTGAGCGTGGAGCCCAACACGGGGCTTGATCTCACAACCCTGAGATCATGACCTGAGCTGAAATCAAGAGTCCAGTGCTCAACCAACTGAGCCACCCAGGCGCCCCAAGGGAGGAAGAGTTTAAAAAGGGAAAAAAAAAAAGAAGAGATCAGCCTTCTCATTCCTTTCCTCTGCTGGTGTTTTGATCCTTCACCACCTCAGATCAGGGCCAGGGACTTGCAGCCTCTGTGTTGGTTTTCTTCCCCTGTTTCCCAGCTTCTCTGGAGTTTCCTTTAAGGCCTGGTCCTCAGAAACCTGGTTTTTAGCTTGTGCGCACTGGGTTGGCCAAGCATTTTTGGAGAGAAGAATGGAATGACCATTTTATTTAATATCCAAGTTGTTCTTGTTAAGGACATACTATCTTTCTGGATAATATTTTTCTAAAAGTATTGAAAAATTGTCATTTATCTGAAAAAAAGAAACAAACCAGACATAAGCAAATAATTTTCTGAGAGATTTTGGTTCTGTAAAAAGTTATTACCATACTTGTGTTTGGTTCCCTTTGTGTTTCTGCAGATAGTTCATTTTTTTTTCTTTTTGGGTTTTTGATTCAGAGTTTACTTTAGTTCAGTTTCCTGATTCAATTCATGTTTCTGTGATTAAAGGAAAATTCTGGTTAAAAAAGTATTCAGATGGCTGGTTTCCTTAGCCAAGACTTTTTTTTTTTTTTAGAAAAATAAGAACATTACATAATTTGTCTTCAATAATGTTTAACTTACAGATTTAAGGAAAATTTGGCTAAGCAATTTTCATATATTGAAATATCAAATGAGCAAACTGATATCTATTTTTTTCATATATTCTCCATGTACTTTTTTAAAAAAAGATTTATTTATTTATTTTAGAGATAGAAAGAGAGAGGCGGGGGTGGGGGGAGAGGCAAAGGGAGAGAGAATCTCAAGCAGTTTCCATGCCCAGCTGAGCCTGACACAGGTCTTGATCCCAGGATCCTGAGATCATGACCTGAGCCAAAATCAAGAGTCAGATGCTCAACCAACTGAACCACCCAGGCGCGCCTTCTCAATGTACTTTCTGATGTACAAGTTAACTCACGAAGGTAAAGTCTTCTATGCTAATTCAAAGTATGGGGTCCTCTCCTCTTCCTTTTCCATTTCATTGATTTTTTTTGTTTGTTTGAATCTGTGTTTGTAGGTGAATATAAGTGAGCTGATGACAGTTAATTAACAAGCATTTATTGGATATCCATTACATACATAATGAATCAAAACAATATACATAACACTTAACAAAGCATCTGGGGTGAAATAAGAGAGAAAAAATATGGTCACATTTCCTGGGAAACTTAGAATGTAAATAGGTAGAAACAAAGTGAATGGGAACAAACACAAGATGATATATGAAGTGTGAAATAATTTAGAACATAGTAAATGTATCACTAATAGGATAATACAGAGTGAATGATCAAAGCAGAACTGGGTTAGTCTTAGAAAACTGTCTTCAGTTGGAGAATATTGAACCAAAATTTGAAATTGGATTTGGTCCAGTATTAATGGGGATGAGTGAGATTGATTTCCTTGGTGTGGTGGGAAGTATGGGGGCCAAGGGTAGCTTGGTGAGTACAAGGGGATTGCCAGTGAAGGTAAACACATATCTCTAGTGACTTGGGAAATGATTTAAAGAAGTGAATCTAGAAAGATAAATTTAAATGCACAATCTGTGACCCAAATTTTTTTAAACGAATGCCTTCAAAATGTTACAGAAGGCTTGTTGTTTGAGAAGAACTGTGTATTTGTTCTGTATGAAACAGTTTGAAATGATGATAATGGATAGCAGACTTAAATAAATGAAAAGTAGCAAAAAAATATGTATTTATTATCATATAACTAACAGATGAGTGTACAATATGAATGTCTTATTTCTCAAAGCAGACAAGTAATTGAAATAACATGGACACTTTTGGACTCTCTCTATCACTCAGATGTGCAGATGTACACACAGAAGGCCACTGTGATGAGCTCTTGACTTGGAGTCTGTAGATTGGGCTTCAAATCCCAGTCTATTTATTAAGACTGCTCTAACTTGGGAGAAGTTGCTTAACTGCATTCAAACTCAATGTCACAGGGGTCTGTGAGGATCAAATAAGACAGTGTATGTGAAATTACCTGGCATGTGGTAGGCACTTGATGTGGTTTTTATTTCTTTATTGTTTTCCCCAGGAGGCAGTGGGTCTTTATGGAGAATGTTGTCAGGCTGGGGTGGGAACACAGATGCTTTGATTCATATTTTAAGTAAAGGGTGAAACATTTCTTTTATATTCTTTTTGATGGAAGGATTCAGGAACCTTCATATCTCTAAACATCACCCAGTTTTCTGGAAACGGGTCTGGGGGAAAATAGGCCTACTCATAGCCAATCATAAGGATTGGCTTTTTACTGCACAGAGCAAACATTTACAAAAATAGCTTTTTTCCTCCTCATAGAACTTAGTTTATTGTAGAAAGTTTGGAAAAATTCAGAATGTGAAGAGCATCGGCAATCTCACTACCGCAGAAAACCATTTTGATGTATTCTCTTCAATTTCTTTTATGCAGCATAAACCTACATTGGGATCAGCTGTACATATCTTTTGTAACCTGATGTTTTTCACCTTACATTGTATAGGAAGCACATTCTTATGCCACTACACGGAAGAATTTTTTGAAAACATACTTTTGAATGGTTATGTAGTATATCCCATTGTATGGCTCTACCAATAATTTATCTAATTATTTCCCTATTTTTAAGGCTGTTTAGAATATTTGCCGTAATACATATCACTGCAATGATTATCAGCATACATGGCATCTCTGATGATTTATTTGAAATAGATTTCAAGAAATGAAATTATTATACCATCAAGTATAAACACCTGTAAGCCTCTTAACTCACATTGAGTATTATCCTATGGAAAGGTACCAATTTTATGTTCCTCGTACCAGTACATGACACACAGCATTTCCCAGAACCCTTGCAGCAAAACATTTCTATGAAGGCTTCCTTCACAAGTGGTTGCCATGCCCATCTGGGCTGATTAATTTCTGGAAACCTTTGTCAATTGTTATTTATTAACAATCACTGCCATTGTACCTGAGGCTTTTCATTTCTTCTTTATCTTCGTTATAATTTACATGTTTCCCTTTACAGTGTTTTCTGAAAAACAGCAGAGCAGTAAATGTGCTAATAAAACTAAAATTGAGATTTAATTTCTTAGATAAAATTGAGGTAGGCTGACGAACTCAGACTTGTGGGAAGCCTGGATGGATGGTTGCCTGGCAAATACTTCATGAGTCATTGTTTTTAAAACCTCCAGAGCCAGGAAGAAAGGGCTGATTAGCTGGAATGAGTTTTCATATTCCCATTTCATACATTTCTAGAAACACTACAGTTTTGTGAATGTGTTAAGTGGTCTAAAATTAATAAATGATGATAAAAGCAGAAGATGAGCTGCTTTAGGCAAATTTGGCCCCATGACCTAGTCATGAACCTCTCTCAAGTAGGGTGAACAGTCCTTCTGTAACAGTCCCTTATGCATTATATGTATATGTGTACATGTCTGCTCCCTCACTGGCTGATAGAGTTCCTTGAGATGGAGAATGAGTGTTTTCATCTTTATTTTGCTGCTCAGACTAAGGAACAATACCTATAATAGAATCATGTAGATGAACAATTCCCTAATGGCTGGCTAGAAAAGGAATTTCTGAACATGATAGCAATAAAAGAAATCCCAAAGGAAATTATTGAAAGATTTGAATATATAAAAATTTAAAATGTCTCTATATATCCCCTCTTCCGTAAATGTCCAAGCTCATAAACAAACTTAAATGTCAAAACAATAGGGGAAAATATTTTCCATAAATTTGACAGCAAGAGATTTAATGCCTTTAATATATAAAGAACTCATAGAAATCAATAAGACAAAATATTAGGAGCACATAGTTAAATGGGTAAAGGATATAAATACATAACTCACCAAAAATAAAATAGACCAATAAATATTAAAAATGCCCAAATTTGCTTTTTTTTTTCAAAATTTTTTTATTGTGGGAAGGTACACGTAACAGAAAATTTACCATCTTAACCATTTTTAATGGTATGGTTCAGTAGCCAACTTCATTTTTAATTGAAGAAATGCACAACAAAATAGTCAGATACCATTTTTGATCATTAGATGAAAAAATTCTTTTTCTATTTTAAAAAATGATAATAAATCTGGCAAAGGCAGAGTGAATGGAAATGTAATTTGGTACAACCTTTCTGGAAAGCAATTTGGGAATATGTATCAAAAACTTTAAAGATGTTCATACTTTTTGACATAAGAGTCCCACTTTAAGAAATTTATGCTAAGGAAACAATCTGAAATGTGAGTAAAGGTTTATAGCACACAATGCTATTTACCTTAAGAAAATAATAGAAAAACTTAAAAATTCTATAGTAAGAGTTAATCAAATAAATTTTGGTATAGCCAGACAATAGATTATTAACACATCTTTTAAAATACCAATGGAGGGCGCCTGGGTGGCTCAGTTGGTTAAGCGACTGCCTTCGGCTCAGGTCATGATCCTGGAGTCCCGGGATCGAGTCCCGCGTCAGGCTCCCTGCTCATCAGGGAGTCTGCCTCTCTCTCTGACCCTCCCCCCTCTCATGCTCTCTCTCTGTCTCATTCTCTCTCTCAAATAAATAAATAAAATCTTTAAAAAAAAAAATACCAATGGAAATTTTTTTTTAAAGATCTTATTTATTTATTTGACAGAGAGAGAGACAACGAGAGAGGGAACACAAGCAGGGGGAGTGGGAGAGGGAGAAGCAGGCTTCCCGCGGGGCAGGGAGCCTGATGTGGGGCTCGATCCCAGGACCCTGGGATCATGACCTGAGCCAAAGGCAGACGCTTAACGACTGAGCCACCCAGGCGTCCCAAAATGCTAATCGAAATTTTTTAATAACATGGCAAAATACTTATAATTTGAAGTGAAAAGTATAAAATAGTCATTCACACATACATGTATATCTGCATAGAAAAATTACTAGAAAGAAATATACCAGTCTATTAGCAAGAACTATTTCTGGATAGTGGAATTACGTCTAATTTCTCCTTCATACGTCTATGTATTTTTGGGCTTTTTACAACAATAATGTACTGCAAATATTACTTGAAGTTTGCAGTGGTTTTTATCTTTTTTTTAAAAGATTTTATTTATTTATTTGACAGAGAAAGACATAGCAAGAGAGGGAACACAAGCAAGGGGAGTGGGAGAGGGAGAAGCAGACTTCCCATGGAGCAGGGGGCCCGATGCAGGGCTCGATCCCAGGACCCTGGGATCATGACCTGAACCAAAGGCAGACGCTTAATGACTGAGCCACCCAGGTGCCCCGGTAGTTTTTATCTTAAAAAAAGCTGGTTGTTAAAGAAAAGCAAGGAATAAGCAACACGTGGAAGGAGGTTCTTTTTAATATGGGAGACATTTGAAAGCTATATGCTGCGGAGAAGAGTGGAGAGGTTAAAGGTACAAGAAGAGGCTTTGTTGGGGCCGAGGTCCTGAGGCATAGGGTTGGGTGAGACCCAAGGAGGGACCTCCTCTACCAAGGCCTGAAGGAGAAGGACACAGACAAGTTTGTCACCGGCAATGAGGAAGTGGAGAGATTCTTGCCTGGTGACTGTTATTTTCCCTGAAGGAGAAGCAAGTGAGATTCTCTGCTGGGCATCTTTGGTGAAGCTTGAGAAAAGTGAGCTTTGAAATTGCCACTGAGCACAAAGGAAGGACCTTATGTGTTATTTGTTTTCAAAACCCACTCCTTATTCTTATCCTCTGATCAGTGATCCAAGACAGGAATCTGGAAATCGTCCTTCCCATGCCTGTTGATCAATAAAGTTCTCATAGTCCAACCCCCTAAATATCTCTCGAACCAATCTTCTCTCCATTTCCTCTCCATCTTCTTGCCTGCATTGCTGCAATGGGTTCTAAACTGGTCTCTCTAGGCTCCTTTGTATTCCCACCTTTCAAAAACTCAAAAGGGATTTTGTCATACTTCCATTTAAAATACTTCATGGCCGGGGTACCTGAGTGGCTCAGTCGTTAAGCATCTGCCTTCAGCTCAGGTCATGATCCCAGGGTCCTGGGATCGAGCCCTGCATCAGGCTCCCTGCTCAGCGGGAAGCCTGCTTCTCCCTCTCCCACTCCCCCTGCTTGTGTTACTGCTCTTGTTATCTCTCTCTCTGTTAAATAAATAAAGTCTTTAAAATAAAATAAAATACTTCATGGCCTTTGATTGCCTTTAGGATAAAAATCCAAATTCTATAACAGGATATACAGGGCACTTCTTGATCTGGCTCTTGTATCTTTTCAACTTTATTTTTTTCCCCATCTTTTGTACGTCCATCCATCCTTCTATCTGTCCATCTATTCCATTCCAGGCCATCCATCCTTCTATTCAAAAGTGCTAACAAGATGCTGGAAACTGTGTAGGCTAAGTGCTAGGAAATAATACAAAGAAGTCTAGACATGGTGTCTGTGGAAGAGCAACTTACAGCCTGCGGTGGGGGTGGGGGTAAATCGACATAAATGCGTGTGATACGTGCTATAGTTATCATGATGTGTTAAGGATGCAGTGAATGCACAAAGGAATGAGTGTTAGGTCCCTGAGGCTGGGGTTGGGCAGGGAGATGGAATCAGGAAAAGTTTCCTAGAGGATGTGACCCTTGAACTGGATCTTGAAAGGTAAGTAGATTTTTTGTTGTTCTTCTTCTTCTTTTGTGAAGAAGATGGAGAAAGGTGTTTCAGGTAGAGGCATTAATGTGAGTCAATGCATGGAGGGTGTGACACAGCTGTGGTGTTTGTGGACCTGCATGTCCTTTGGTATACCTGTAGCACAGAGTGCAAGACTCTGTGTGTGTGTGTGTGTGTGCGTGCATGCGCGCACGTGTGCTGGGGCAGTGGAGGAGGATGTTTAGTGAGAAAAGAGACTGGAAAAGGAGGCAGAGGTCAGATGGTGGAGTTCTAGGCTCTGACCTGAAGGCAAAGGAAAATAATTGACAGGGTTTTGATGGAAGAGTAATGTAATTAGATTAGGGATTTAAAAAGATCTGGTTGGCTATAACATGGAGAATGGATTGGCGGGATGTATGATACTGGAGGCAGTGCAGCCATTTTGAGGTTGTTGTCTGGAAGAGAGATGATGAAGCCTCAAGGCTGAACTAAGGAAAGAAAGTGGAGTGTTTTAGAAATGCCAAGGAGGTACTATGTTCTGTAGTGATGCTTCTCCAGGTATGGTTCTGAACTGGTGACGGTCTGTGAACTGGTTGTTACTCATCTGCTATGAGATAAATATAGAAATCGACGGTAAGAATTTAGAAACTTTCGTAGCAAGTTAAAAGAGTAATCTTTTATCTGTTAAATCTAATAATGAAAAATTTGACTTGTATTTTGTAGATCTTTGCTTTTTTTTCATTTATCTAGTAATTAATTTTTATTGTATTTTATCCAAGTATTGGACCATATGGGCAAGCAATACAAAGTGGACCTCAGCACAGTTGGTTGAGAGGCACTCAGCTGTAGGACATGGTGATTGAGTGAATGTGGGAGTGGGAGGAAGGAGGGGTGTGAGATGACTCTCGGGTCTGACAACTGGGCGTGTTAGTTATAGAAGGTTAAAGAAGCAGCCATTTTTTTTTTTTTGGCAAGAGGGTAAATTCCCACTTCCCTATTATTCTGGGCTACAGTCATATATTTTTTTAAAGATTTTATTTATTTATTTAAGAGAGAGAGAGAGCACGAGTGGGGTGGGGAAAGGGAGAGGCTCTAGAAAGTTGAGCCTTTCTAGGACTCTGAGCAGTGAGCCTGACATGGGGCTCGATCCCATGACCTTGAGATCATGACCTGAGCCCAAGGCAGATGCTTAACCAACTGAGCCACCCAGGCACCCCAGGCTACAGTCATATTTTTAAAAATGCATTTGGGGAAACATGTTATAATCTTTTATGCATCTAGGGTTTGCATGCACCATTTTCTCTATCAATAAATTCCTTACTCCCGTCTTCACTTGACTGATACTTAATATAAAGACAAATGTTGTGAAAGCATTTATGTATCATCAGCATCGGGCTAAATGACTTATATTCATTAATTTCATTCAATCCTCACAATAACCCTGTGAAGGAGGGATCTCATTTTGTAGATGAGAAAACTGAAGTTCAGAGAGGCTAAGTAACTTGCTTAAGGTCACCTAGCAGTAATCTGGGAGAGCTGGGCTTTGAACTCAAGGAATTCAAGAACTCATGTGCATGTTGTCTAGTCAAGCCTCAATGCAACTGTTGCCTCTTCTAGGAAGCCTTCCCTGCTGTCTTTACTTATGGGTGCATCTTCTGCATTTCCACAAAGCACATGCGCACATCTGTCTCCATCACGGCACTCGTCATGCCTGATTAGAAGCATTCGTCCACTTGTTGTTTCCCTTTCTTTCCTAAACTGTGAACTACTTGAGGGAGGGAAGGATTCCTAACATCTGATTCCTCAATCCAGAGCACATTGCCCAGTATTAAGTAGGAGCTTGGTAAATGTCTGTTGAATAAATGGAGGTGTGAGAAAACATGGTATATTACTGGGGGGATGCTGGTGGGGGCCAGAGAATAGGGAATATAGACTAAGTCTAAACAGGTAAACTGGTGTCACATCATGAAGATTGGTATATTCTGGGTTTAGGAATATGCAAATAGCCGTCCCAGAATCCTTTATCCTCTTCACCTGCATAGATATTAGACTTTTCAGTGCTGTAACTCTGTTCTGGGGACACTAACCAGTGATATGCCCATATATGTTTAAC
The DNA here is from genome assembly GCF_002201575.2 of Neomonachus schauinslandi. Classification (NCBI taxonomy): domain Eukaryota; kingdom Metazoa; phylum Chordata; class Mammalia; order Carnivora; family Phocidae; genus Neomonachus; species Neomonachus schauinslandi. The sequence continues at coordinate 47,839,229 of NC_058407.1, forward strand.
AGCTACCTCCTCCTTCCTTGGCCCCACGAAAAGCCCCGATTTGTTGTGCTTTTGGATTTCCATGGTGTACATGCTCCCTTAATGGTCAATTTCAAGCTCCCAATGTGACATTACTGAACATGAAAGTGGGAAAAGTGGGAAGGGCCTCGCGGTACCGTGCCAATATGAATATTTCCACCACAGAGTTACAGCAGACACAAAGAACTTCAAGACCACACCTAATAGTAAAATATAGTGAAGTCATTAGGAAGGGATGAGTTTTGAGGGTTTATTACCTTTGTTTTTAATATGTCTTTAATTACAATTTTATATAATTTAATTTTTAATCATGGCTGTGTTTAACATCTGGCTTACAAAATTCCTTAAATTTTAACAACTGGCTCCCACGAGCTGATGTGAGCTGACACCACTGTGACTAATCTTTTTATCTGGAGATTCATTCCAGCCCAGCTCCTGGGCCTAATCATATTCCTAAGGAGGTCACCATAAGAAGGTCTGAGTGAGTAGCTTTTTGAGGTAGCGTTAGCTCCCTTGTAATCTGCTCTAATCTTTGTCATCCAGTTCCCGAGTACTTAAGTTTCGACCTTGTTTTGCAATAACCAACATGTCCTACAGATACTACCATCCTTGTAGAGACTGCTTTTTGTCCTGAATACTAGTTTCCCTCTGATGCCTTCTGCAGTCAGGGTTTACGAGTCGTAAAAGTTCTGCACTGTACAGTGTGGAGCCATTTACATGTGGACTGCTTGCTTGGACTGTCCCCTGATACATTTTGTTCTATTGCTTACCTGCCCCGCTACTGCTTAAATACCTGCACTGGTGTTTGCACTTGCTTTGAATTCTAGTACATGGTTCTTCTAATCTGCTTATCCTCTTAGTTTTTGATCTACTTTTGGACTGAAGATTATGTATTCCTTTGGCTTCAATAACTGACACTTGGCCTTATTCCATGATCTGATTACAGGGCTGTCTGGCTTCCTGACTTTGGCCTAGCCAACCACAGCTCAAATTCAAATGCTGGTAAAATAGCAACATTAGAAAATGAGCTAATTTAAGCAGGTATTACTATCTTATTGTTAGCAATATCTGTCAATGGTTGGAAAAACCAGGGTTGCCTGACTTGCAAACAATTCCTGGAGATCTTCTGGGAATTTTGAAGGGTGCTTAAGTTAAAATAATGGAGCAAATGAATTAAACAAATGGCAGCTCTTCACTAGCTATCAGTTCAAGGAAGCTTCAGAGGAGATTGAGTGAACATCTGGGTCTTTTATAGATTGAGTTTCTCTTTGCCATAGCCTGTAGGAAGGCCATATGGGATAAATCTAAGCTAAGCACTAGATGTTTCTGAAATAAAAGACACTATACTTATGCATAGTCTAGTACTTCTTTGCTATTCGAACCTAATAAAATCAAGGCTCTTCATTAAGAAGGGGGCTTGGCATTTCTCTTAATGTTCAACAGATATTAACACTGGTAACCTAATATTGATACAGAACTAATGTTAATAGATTTCAGTCTTGAATACTGTTGAATGATCTAGAGATCAACTTGAGAAAAACCACAAGGGGAAAAGCATGTTAAAAACTTGAGTTGGTTCTCCCAATGGGAAAAAAACCTTTAGTTGGTAGTCTAGGATTCATGCTGTTAGTCAGGCTTCATTGACACTTTGCCCCTGTGTAGAGGTAACTGGGGCAGTTCCCAGTCCAGGAAAAGGTCTGTGAGCTTATCACTGAATAGAATGAATCCTTATTAACTCCAAGATTGTGGGATTTTTCCACACTCCAAGAGAGTAGCTGTATATAATGACATAGTAAAAATCTGCCCTGGGACAGGAAGTTGGTTTTCTGAAGAATATTTTCATTCTCAGACTCTATCCATAAAGAGAATTACTTTAAATCTTTTCCTGGGAAGGTAGGGTTAGAAACAAGTATTCCAAGAAATAAATAAACAACTGAGTGAGTTTGGAGAGCTTGGCATCTTATCTTTCATCAAAGCAAGTGATGCCAAGCAGGGCAGGCTTCGTGGGCCCGTTAGCCATGCAGTTGCAGAGTCCTGTGCTGAGAAAGTTTCCACACTTGGCTTAACGCTGTTGCCATTTTGGATTTCTTACTTTGTGAACAAAGGGCCCCACATTTTCATTTTTCATCACTGGGCCCTGCAAATGATGAAGCTGGTCCTAACGACAAAAGAGGCGGGATTAGGCTTTCGAAGAGGATTTCTTTCTGCAAGAATGCTCCAGGATAACACTGAAAACATGCCTTGAAAAAAAAAAAGGTTATAATTTTTATATATCCAGCCAGGCAAGAATAAACCAAGAGTGCCGCAAATGGTGTTATAAACATCCGAGTGTGTACAACAGCTAACATTTGGATACCCCATACCGGCTTGGCACACATCACCTCATCCTTCATTCCCTATTTTGCAGTTGAGGATATGAGACGCAGAAAGGATAAGGAAATCATCAGAGGTCACACAGGTAAGTAAGTAAGTAGCAGAGCTTAGATTTAAACCAAGGCAGTATGGCTCCAGAATGTTTTTTTATGTGATGTTTTTCCTTTTTTACTAAATGGAGTAATGACATTGGTGCTAAAAGATGGTTTCCAGTACCTCCGGTTATGCTGGTCATTACTTTTAAACTCAGAGAAAAACTAATGAGCTAGGGCCCTTTAAAGGCCTAAGCCAATGGGCATTTGGAAGCTAATAGTGAATTACACCATAGAACAAAACACATTCTTTCCTTTGGAACATCAACTACTGACTATTTTATTAAGGGGAAAGTACTAAACACATCACAGTTTAGTGTCTCATAACTGGCATTCAGTTTTGACTCAAATATTTTTAATTACACTACTAAGCTTATGTGCCAGAGGCAACATTTTCATCCTTAGAAATTTATCCTATACTTTATTCCTTCCAGGGAATTGAGGATTTGGCTTATACTTGCTGGATACATTACATGATCCTATAAAGCCATTTTCAAAATAAAGAGTCTTACCTTGATTTTAGTTTTTAAAATCTTTGTAGGCATCAGACCATACTGGTTTGAGGATGGGCTCTAGCATCTCATGGCTAATTTTCTGGTCCTTAGATTTGCGTCTGTGATAAAGATAATAGAAACAGATACCTCACATATTTTCCATAAGACTAGGAAGCACCCAGCACTTGCTAGAACATAATTAACACTCTGTATATAGGAATAATGGTTTCATTTATGAAAACTCGGGTAGAATAGTACCATAGGTGGATCTCAGGGATATAACATCACTAAGCTTCAGTTTCTTCAGCATAAGTCCAGTTAATAACACCCATCTCACAGGGTGTTATAAGGATTAAGTAGGATAATGTGTAAGAAGTGTTTAGCACAGGGCCTGGCATATACTAAGTTCTTACTGAATAGTATCTTCTATTATTCAATTTGAATTTTCTCTCTGTAATGTAAGTCTAGGTAATTTCCCAGTGAAATTTGGGACCTGGTATATAAAACTATTTTATTTTTAATAATATTTTTCTTCTCCATAGGTCATATTCTGTTAGGAGAATGAGATAAATGTTGGTTTTTACTGTACGGTAATACTTTTCTGTATTAATTATGCATCTTAAAAATAAACTTTGGAAAGATGTGTTGGTCTTTTTCCAACGATCCTTTTATAAAGGGCTATTAAAATAACACATAAAAGAAATAACGTTCATTCATTATTCATACGTTGTAGCAGTGATTACATCAGCTCAGTCTGGCCATCGATCGGCCCTCGGAGCCTCCAATTCAGCCGGAGCTCAAGGAGCAAACAGCAGAGGGAAGGCAAACAGCACATCTTCTCCTGTGTCTTCCAGAACTAGTTCTACCAGTGAGGCCCTCCTTCTCCTGTTCCTTCAGCTCTTCTCCTCCACGGGTCCCTTTCCCTCTGCCCATCAGTATGGTTGGGTCTTTTCAGACAAGAAACAAAATAATTTTTCTCTCAAACTTGTTCCTCCCTTCAAGTACTTTTTCATCTTTCCCTTTTCTTTGACTGCCAAACTTCTGATAAAAATGGTCTTTACTTCCTTAACATCTCTCACTTTTCACTCCCTCCGTTCACCTTGTCTTTCATCCCTAGGACTTTCTGGCAATGGTTATCTTGAAAGCATGAAGAACCTCCCAAGTCATCAAGGTGTTTGACCTTCTCTTAGTCTTCATTCTTCTTGACCTGTCTGAAACATGTGGTACTGTTGAAATTATGACAGTCTTTTAGAGTCTGCGACATTGTTCATGCTTTTCTTGACATTTGTGTCTTGTTTTTTTCACAGAAAATGGCAATGATGCCCACTTCGCAGAATGTTATGAGGATAAAATGAGATGTTATTGTTAACATGTATAGCAATCAGGAACATTCACTTGACAAGCTCATTTACCCATAAGACTCTAAGGCTTACACTACGAAATGACTCCTGTATCTGTATTTTTGTTTTGATCTTTCTCTAGATGTTCATTCTTCTTCTTTGACCTCTATTTTTCCCTGTAATAATAAAATCATGGGTAGTTAGAGCTAGAAGAGTTCTTAGAGAGACCACTCTCAATTTATAGTGGAAGAAATGATAGTGTGCAGAGTAAAGTGGTCTGGGCCAAGGCTGCTGGGTCAGTAAGGATGGCTTCAAATAACAGAAATCCCAGTGAAACTGGCTTAAATGTGTGATCTTCCATAACAAGAAGCACAAGAGTATGGCAAGCAAAGTTTGGTTAGTGTAGCAGTTCAATGACTGCATTATGGGGCCCAATTTCTCTCTCTCCTGGCTCTGCCATCCTTAGCATGTTGGTCTGTTCACAGGCCAGCTGCTGGTGGTTAGATGGCTACAGGTGGTTCCTAGTGTCCCATTCATACCTGACAATGTCCACTGAAAGGACAGACCATCTCTTCCTGTATAGCTCTTCTTAAGAGTGAGAGTTCACTATCCTAAAGCACACAGCTGACTTTCCTTCATGCTTCACTGGCCAGACTTGTGACATGCCCTGGGAATGGGAGATGTGATTGACTTAGACCAATCAGAATTTACCCCCTGAGGCTGAGTCCAGCCTCCTCTGAAGTACATGGACTACCAAGCTGGGTCAACACAGAAACTAAATCTGGTTTCTTTGAGACTAGAAAGGAAGAAGGTGCAGTGGAAAATGAAGGTTGGGCCAGGTCCCACGATGTCTGTCAGTGTCTCCCAGCCACAACTAGAACTCAGGTTTCCTGATCCTTACCCAACTCTCTTTCAATAATTCTTACTGCCTCTCAACATTGGAGTCAGACTCAAGATGTCCACCATCTAACTGATCACCTTTCCACTCAGACTTGCCCCTTATCATGTTTTCCTATGTATTGACTATTTTCTTCTGCAAGTGGGCTACCATTTTCTCTACTAATTAGCCAGCTTTGACTTCTTTCTTTCCCTTGTTCTCTGTATTAATCATGCATCTTAAAAATAAACTTTGGAAAGTTCATAGTTCATTTTGTAAATCTTATTTAACCTCTCTGTAAAAAAATCTCTTACATTCACTGTTTTCTTTCCATTATTACTCTTGGTTCTGGGTGACATCTTTATTATATACGACTTGGATTATTACAATAGTCTGGTAACTGATCTTCCTTACTCACCTCTCTTTCTAATTCTCATATACTCTTCAAATCACTGCTATATTCATCTTCCTAAAATATTCGTCTTACTTTTGAGAGGGGTGTCCAATGAGACTAAGCTCTAATAGTTTTTAAAAATTAGAATAAATTGGTATTTGAAAGTTTCCTGTAGCTTCTATTTCTAGTGTTAGAATTTACAAATTTCCTTGGGGCAGATATCCTTTTACCTGAGAACAATCTATAGAATGGTCTCTTTTAGATAGATGTAAGGCCAATAGATACCATTGTTTAGAGGAAAATGTGCAACAGAACTTTTGTTTTACATTGACAAATAGTGCCTTTCTGGGAGGTTGTAAAAAAAAAAAAAGATGGGTATATTTGCATAAGGTGCAAGGAGCCTTCTGGGAAGTAGTGGATAAAACTACGACACTTTTTGAAATTTAGTATTATTAGTATCAGATGAATTAAAATAGACTCAACTGGGACGCCTGGGTGGCTCAGTCGGTTAAGCGGCTGCCTTCGGCCTGGGTCATGATCCCAGGGTCCTGGGGTCGAGTCCCACATCGGTCTCCTTGCTCAGCAGGGAGCCTGCTTCTCTCTCTCTCTCTCCCTCTGCTTGTACTCTCTCTGCCAAATAAATAAAATCTTTAAAAAAATAAAATAAAATAGACTCAACTCAGGGCATTTGGCAAAGACATCAAATGCCTTTGAGGAGTAACTCATCATAGTAAAAGGAGAATCCAGAATGATGACCAAAGCCATATGAGAAGTTTAGACTGGGTTTGGGGAGGCCTGGTTCTGGAATGGGCTATCTGAGCTTAGTGGCGGGGTGGGGGGGGGTCATTTAAAAAAATGCTGCATGCATATGTAAATGTAAATATATACATGCTGGAAGCCGAAGTCATGCAAGCGCAAATTTAAGAGTCTAGTACTGATGTGACTTGGGATTTCTACAGCTGGCCTAATACTGATGGAGAGCCATCTCCACTTGCACCGAGGAATTCTTATGAAGTGATAGCACCAGTGAGTTAGTACCTCGGGCTCTTTGGGGAGGACTGTAGGATTTTGGAATCACAGTTTTCTTGCAATCAGGCAAAAAAAAAAAAAGATACAAAGCTATCTGGATTGGAAAGAAAGAAGTAAAACTCTCTTTATTCAGAGACGACATGATCATTTACATAGAAATTCCTATATATAATCTCTGAAAGAGCTCCCAGAATTAATAAGTGACTTTAGCAAGACTGTAGGATATGAGCTCATATATAAAAATCCATTGGATTTCAATATATAGTACTAGCAATGACTAATCAGACATTGAAATAAGAATGAATTAAAATAACATAAAAATATGAAATATTTGGGGATTAATTTCAGAAAAGATGTGAAAGATTGGTACATGGAAAACTATAAAACATTGCTGAGAGAAATTACAGAAGACCAAAATAGAGAGACATATTGTGTTTAGAGACTGGAAGACTCAACATGGTGAAGAGAGCAGTTCTCTAAATTAATATATAGATTCAATGCAATCCCAATGAAAATCCCAGCGTGTATTTTTTTTTCTGGTAGAAATTAATAAGCTGATTCTAAAGTTTACATGGCAATGCAAGGGATCTAGAATAGCTTAAATAATTTGAAATAAGAGAACAAATTTGGAGGACTTACCCTATCTGACTTCAAGGCTTTTTATAACACTTTCGTAATTAAGACAGTGTGGTATTGACATCAAGGTAGGCAAATAGATCAATGGAACAGAGTAGAATCCAGAAATAGACCTAACATATACGGTCAATTGATTTTTGACAAGGGTATTTAGATAAAAAGGATAACTTTTTCAACAAATGATGTTAGAACAATTAGATATTTATCTGCAAAAAACCCCCAATTCCCCCCAAACCCTTCAATTCATACCATATGAATTTTGCAGCATATACCAAAAAATTAATTCACAATGGATCATAGACCAAAATGTAAAACTCTAAAACAGGAAGAGAACACAGAAGATCTTTGTGACTTTGAGTTAGGCAAAGATTTCTTAAATGCAATGTCAAAAGCACACTCCATAAAAAAAAAAATGAATACATTAGACCTCAAAAATTAAGAACTTCTACTCCTTGAAGCCCTTTTCAAGACTGGGGAAAATATCTGTAAATCATGAATCTGATAAAGGGCTTATATTCAGAATGTATAAAGAACTCTGGAATCTCAATAATAATTTTAAAATGGGCAAAATATTTGAGCAGACACTTCATCAAAGAAGCTATAAAAGTGGCAAATAAAAACATGAAAAGTATTAGTCATTGGGGAAATGCAAATGACAAACATAATAAAGTATTACTATACACCTATTCGACTGTCCAAAATTAAAAAGCAGAGACCACGCCAAGCGTTCTGATGTGGAACAACTGATATTCTCCTATAATGCTGGTAGGAATGCAAAGTGATAAACCATTTTGGCAAATACCTTGACAGTTATTTAAAAAGCACAACAGAAACCTACTATGTGACTCAGTCACTTCACAGCTAGGTATTAACGCAAGAGAAATGAAGGCATATGTCCATATAAAGACTTGTATATGAATATTGAAAGTAGCTTTATTTGTAATAGCCCCAAACTAAAAACAATGTAAATGTCCATCAAAATGGTGAATGAGTAAACAAATTATGGCATATCCATACAATGGAATATCACTTACTAGTAAAAAGCAACAAACTATTGATATGCCCAACAATATGGATGAATCTCAAAAAATTGTGTTGAGTGAAAGAAGCCAGACTGAAAAGTCCATACTGTGTAGTTCCATTTATACAAAATTCTTGAAAGTGCCAATTAATTTACAGTGGCAGAAAGCAGATTAGCAGTTGCCTGGGGATGGAGCAGGAGGGAGAGATTATGAAGGGGCACAAAGAAACCCGTGGGGGTGATCGATATGTTCATTATCTTGATCTTGGTGATGGTTTCATAGGTGTACACACATGTCAAAACTTACCGAATTATATGCTTTAAACATGCACAGTTAATTATACGTCAATTATACTTCAATAAAGCTGTCTAAAAGAGAGATATTTTAAATAGGCAAAAATAGGTAAAGTTTGAAATACTGGTTATACCTAGTGAGTCTATATTCTGCAACTGACTAACCTCCAAACCTTTGGGTCTGGCTTTTGCTCTCCATGATCTGATCTCAGGCTAACATTCCTGCTGTATTTCCCATTGACATTTTGAATTCCAAAGGGGACTGTTTCCTGAACAGGTATTACATTTTCTCATGCATTTCATTATCCTAGAATGGTTGGCCTACCATGTTCTGATCTCCTCACGTAGAGATAATCCCTCCTTCTTCTGAACTCCCATAATGCTTTGCATCTTACTTTCTGGCTCTCATCACATTTGTCTTTATATTATAGCTTATAAACACATTTCTTACCTCCCCTATAAGACTGGAAGATTCTTGAAGTTAGTGACCTATGTATTCATTATTTGTCCCAGTCCCCTAATGGCATTTTAGAGAATGTCTTACAAGTAGTAAATGTATATATATACATATATATATATACACACAATAAATATGTTTAACGGAACATTTTTAAAATACTGGCCCAAAGACTAAAAACATTTTATTGTGTTTAAAAAATATGAAACTTTTCCTAATTGTGATGTATGCAATCTTCATTCACATAAGATTGGGGAATATTTCCCTTCTATTTAGGTTGTTTCATCTCTCAATCTATTGTAAATACCTTGTCATCTTTAAGACATTTCTGATTACCTAAGTACCAGAAACTATTGTTTGTAGTAGATTTGTAATTGTTTATGGATCTCCCATATAATATGCAATGGTTGAGCAAAATGGCAGAAAGATGCAATGATTATATTATAGAGAAAATAACATAAGTCTGTTTCTGGAACATTGTTTTTCTATTTTTGACTCCGTGTTGAAATAATGAAACCCAAATCCTGTCTAAGAAATGGGCCAATGATAAAACCCAAGAATAATTTTGTTGTGGAGTTAAAGTGAACAAGAAACCGGGCTAAGAGGAAAGCTTTATTTCAGTTTCGAATATCTGAAAATTTTGGAAATTGGATAAAAGGAGTTCAGGAAATTGCACTGGATGAAAATGATGTTTTGTATTTGTTCTAATGTAAAAGCATCTATTTCCCTCACACAGAGATGGAGACGTAATGGTCTCAAATCTAATGGAAGTGCTCATTGCCAGGGGTATTGCAGTTTTGAAATGGGTTTGTTTGAGGATTCTAGGTCTAATTTCATATCATTAAACTCTGAAATTACAGAAGGCTTTCCGAAGTAATCCTTGTGCCTCAAAATGGCCTCACGGTACACCACGAGCCCGTTTGTATACCAAGTGTGAAGGGCTTGTAATACAGTCCTCCTTTCTATAGAAACCAGCGCTGTGTCTCCATTCTTGCCTTTCCCATGGGCTGCGTTTCTTGCGACACGCAGTGTCAGAGCTCAGCTTGGGTACTACAGGTTTCTAAAGCTGATAATATGGCAGAGGTGACAATGTTCGGGTTTGGATGAGACCTGGGTTTGAATACTAATTCCAGACACATGAGCTCCGTGGCCCAGATCCAGTCTGCTAGCCTCCCGAGCCAAAACTTCCCCATCTGCCAAAAGGGTACCATGAATGTCAAGACTTAGCATGGTGCTTGGCACAGAGAGCACACACTCAACACGTGTGCGGTTAGTATTATTAGCAACCAGAAATTATCTTAGTTTTACTTCAAGAAAATAGTCTTAGCCTTGTGCTAAGGATAATTTTTTCCCAAGATTTTCTTTTTAAGTAATCTCCACCCCCAACGTGGAGTTTGAACTCACAACCCCGAGATCAAGGGTTGCATGCTCCACCGACTGAGCCAGCCAGGCGCCCCTGTGCTAAGGATCACTTTAAAAAATGGTAGTGTGGGTGTGGGTGTTTTTCTTAGAAACATTTCTAGAGGAAATTTGGTGGCTGTGTATCTAGTGTTAAAAGGCCTATCCAAACTTGTCCAAGAGATACACAGTGTCCATGCCTTCAAATAGATACACAAATGGTGTTATGGAACCCCCAGATATTGTCCACTCAATTCACTGTGGGCAGGAAGAGGGTCTATTTTTAAGGGGAAGGAAGACGACCATAAATGGTTAAAAATAGGATTCTCCTCTGTCTTCTGGCTGCCACTTTCACCCTTCATTTTTCTGTCCACCCCCGTGGTTCCTAAAGACCTCTTATCACCTCTGTTCACTTTCCCCCCCTTTTTCTCTACTTTAGAAATGGTACATATTATGAAAGAGAAAATTCTTGACACCGTCCCCAGAAAGTCAGTGGTGGGGGTAATGCATTTTTAATCCCAAACACCTGGCCTCCTTTTATTTGGCTGCCAGAATGAGGAGGTTTTTTGATTATTCAAAAAAGTCCTCTTGCTGGTGCTCACAAATGACTAAAAAGGTTAATAAATTTCAGAATCTGCCTTGTAATCCAGGGAGATAGAACTTTGCAAACACAGACTTTTCTTTTTAGATTGAATCTGACATTATGAAAAGCTAGCCCTCTCTTCCCGCACTCAAAAGTATTTATCCAGGCTTTACACACTGAGTAGCAAGAGCGTGGCAAGGGAGCTAACATTAACGGTGGGTCCACTCGGCAGAAGGACTCTCACACACATCATCTCACGTGGGCTTCATAACAGGCCCATGGGGAATGCATCACTGTTTCCATATTCCATCGGTGAGGGCACGAGGGGTCTTCAACACGCCCCATCGCGGAGGTACTCGCTCTGGTGCCGTTTCCCCAAGCGCTGGTGACCCCGCGCAGGATTAGCCATTGTCTCCAGCTGACCCCTTCATCCCAGTTGCGTAGAACCTTGATACGAGGTCCTCTCTGCCCACATGCAGTGCCAGTTATGGCAAGATGTGGCTCCCAGTTTCAGCCACCTTGCGTAGTCAGTCAGTTCTTGGGGTGTCAAGTGCAGAGGCCATCTTTCAAGGAAAGAGGGCTTTGAAATGACCATCCCCTCCCTCAGTGGTACAGGCACAGCGTCCGTCTCCCCAAATCTCTTTCATGGCTCTGCTTACATGGAGGCAGGTGTACAAGTCCCTTTCTGTTGGCCGGGGTGGTGAGGTAAAATTTGTCAACTTTGACATTTTCTTTCCTGAGTTTACTATAAAATTCAAGTCAAGTAACCTGCACAAATGCATCAATATTTTAAAAGCTACCAATCTTACACATAAAAAAGAAGGCTCACAATCTTCAATAATCTTTAATGTAAAGATTATTTACATTAAAGTGTGTGGGGGACGACAGTGGGTGGGAGCCCCAGTTACCTCTTAATGGTGCCTCTCAGTAGAGCCTGAAGAGCACGGCGGGAGCGTGCGGTGGTTTTGGGCTTCAGTTATGATTCCAAGAAAACAAGAGCGTCATTTACACATAGATTTAGTCCTTACAACGAGCCTGTGGGGAAGGCTCAGTTATGGCCCCAGATTGAATCTGACATAGCTTTAACAAGATACCCTCCTTGAAATTTGACTCCGATGATGTTCCAGGGTCATGGAGTGATTACGGGTATGGGCGTGGGTTTGAATCACTGCTCTTACACTGTCCGTGGTAAGTTCAAGCAACTTGATACTGGTGTGACTCTCACCTTCCTGTGCCTCCTCTCCGTATGATTCGCCTACCCTGTTCTACTGTGAAAAGCGAAAGAGATAACCTCCATGGTAGTAAGCGTGCTCTGCGTGTTCACTGTTGCCATCTCTGGTTTCCAGATGAGGAAACTAACACCCAGATGGGTTAGGTAACTGCCCAAAGTCACCGAGCTACTAAGTGTTTTCGAAACCTATGCTCTTAGCTGTGCCTCCGTGGCCGTGCCTCTTAGCCTTTCCCACATCCTGGCACACATGGAAAATGCTATTACTCCTACGGCCTTGGGGGGAATGAATGGGACAACTCAAGGCTTCAGGCGATGGGTCTGGCGGGCTCTGCCCATCCCAAGCTCCTTCTGGTCAGCGGGTGCTTTGCTATATTGGAACAGATGCCGAGGATGTCAGGTAAGTCTTCCTGGAGGAAAGGCTGTTTTCCGTGTAGCTTGAACAGTTAGTAAAGTTTAGTAGTGGGGGTGGGGGGGCAGTGAGGTTGGGTATGAGGACTGCTTAATTTTCTCTTTTGGAAAATGGAGATCACAATACTATCTGTTTTACAGAATACTCCAAAACTGAATGAAGGAACATATATGGAAAGACTTTACAAAATGTGATATCAATTCTAGCTGTTACTATTTCTAAGGAAAATGGACAAAATATTTGAAATTGTAAGAGTGGTTTAGGCATAGTGGTTACAGAGATGGAACATCTCTACCAAACAATCACTCGGGGAAAGGTACAGCTTTGATAGGACCTTCCCCCCACCCCCTTGCTCTCTCCCTCCCCACCTTCCTTCCTTTCTTTTTATCTTTAACCCAATAAAAATGGACATTAGCTTCTTCCAAGGTTTGTTGTGAGGCTTAACCTAATTTCGTCAAGTAACTAAAGCAAGTAGGAATAAGTTCAAGAGTCCTATAATCTCTGAAGGTCAGACTAATCTGGCTTTTCTGAGGAAATGGCATGCTGGGCCATCTCCATGACATAGTCCCAGGGCTTCTTTGGGGAGGACTTGTTCTGACAGGTAAGGCAGCCAGGCACAAGCTGGACCCAGAAACAAAGCTTTAATCATTAGACGGGAGAGATTTGGGGCTGTCAGTCAGCTTGTCTCTTGCCCCAGGGCCTGACGTCTGAGTCCTGTGGAAAGGGGGATGGGAAGGTTGTGAGTAAAGCTTGTAAGGGCCACCACCATGATAATGTTGTCCGTCTCTGGGGCCCAAGGATGTCTGCCTTGGTCCTGTCTCTCTGAGAGCGTAAGTCAAGGGAGGAAGAGAGACATTCTTCCCAATTGTTCGGTGTAACACCAAATTCACCTTATCATCCTGACATCAGCTCCACGGCATCAGCTCTACCATCTCCTGATGGCAATGCCGGCTGGACATGGTGAACAGTGAAAGGATGAAGGCAACGGGAAGAGAGTAGCAGGTGCCATGTGAATGGCTACTAGACTTGTCAGGATATGGGGAATGTTCATATGTTGTCATATGGAAGAATGATTAGAGGCAGAAAGTAGGAAAACACTGGTTGCACATAAAACAAAAACAAGTCTTGGGGCATTTCCACAAGTCTTCATTGCTATTTCAATCCTACTGTTTTGTACCCTTGAGCTACTTATACTTTGAGATCCAGGATGAGATGTATAGACTAGCTTATCTCAAAATATTACCCATTTTAAGAACTATTTTTTGAAAGAGTTCATTTAAAATTTGTCAACTTTGACATTTTCTTTCCTGAGTTTACTATAAAATTCAAGTCAAGTAACCTGCACAAATGCATCAATATTTTAAAAGCTACCAATCTTACACATAAAAAAGAAGGCTCACAATCTTCAATAATCTTTAATGTAACATGCATTCATTATATATGAGCCCTCAAAGGAGAAACTCACGTTCAGAATCCTAAGTGCTACAGAATGGTGGCTTTGGGATAGTTAAATACCACACATTTGCTTTGTAAAACCACCATCGAATGACTTTAGCATATTAACCCTGAAAGTCATCATGACTCTTTTTTCTCTAATCATGAGGACTAAGCAAAAGAAGAGTATTTTCTCTGATGTGACATTCTTGTGGTCATAGCTTTAACAAGATACCCTCCTTGAAATTTGACTCCGATGATGTTCCTCAGGCCTCGGAGAAGCTGACTCATTCTTTGTGGCTGAACTCAAATGTCACCTCCACCGTGAACTAGTCCCTAACACCTCGAAAAGAATTAATTGCTCCCATGGAACTTGGTCCATGCCTCTGTTATGGTGCCATTATCACACAGTGTCCTAGGTATGCTTGTGTTTGTTTACCCAATACACTCTGAGGTCCTGGGGCGTGGGGATGGTTTTTGGCACAGGAGGCACTTAATAGATAATTGTGGAATTAAAGAGAGTATCTATCATCACTATGATACTATGTTTAAGATACAGATACATTTATGCACTTGTACAAACAAACAGAAAAAAAATGTTCAAGGGGCTATTGCCCTCCAGACATAGAATTTAAAAAAAAAAAAGAACGTTAGGAAGTTGTCATCTTAAAATCTCCTTAACTGGAGAGATTCAAGAAAGGTCGACAATATTCTGAGGTGAATGGCTGAGTTAATGAATGAAAGAATATTTTTTCTGTTATCTAATGTATGCTTGATTTACATCTATATTTAAAGCTAGAACCCAGGGGAAGGCAAGGGGTTGGGTCTGATATTTATTGAGTGACTTCTGTTTATAAGGTTCCACAATTGGAGGTTTCTGATACATGATTTCACTTTAGGTGCAACCATCCTATTGATTGAGTCTTATCGGCTCCTTTTGTCAAATGGGGAAAACTGAGTTTTGGAGGTTCAGCAATGTGAACACAGTCATTCCATCTGCTAAGTGGCTGAATCAGAATCTGAACCCAAATCTGAAAAGAATTCTTAGTGTATGTCTCTATGTGTTTAAAAAAGGGAAGATTTCAACAGTTATTAAGATAATTCAGGGCGGGCGCCTGGGTGGCTCAGTTGGTTAAGCAACTGCCTTCGGCTCAGGTCATGATCCTGGAGTCCCGGGATCGAGTCCCACATCGGGCTCCCTGCTCGGCAGGGAGTCTGCTTCTCCCTCTGACCTTCCTCCCTCTCATGCTGTCTCTCATTCTCTCTGTCTCAAATAAATAAATAAAATCTTTAAAAAAAAAAAAAAGATAATTCAGGGCAAGCCTTACCTTGTAGCCTACATTTTCCCCTCTTAAATAAATATCTAAGGAAAAGGTTTGGGGGAAGGGCTTGAAGTGGGTCATAGGTGTGGTGGGTAAGCAGGTGGACTCAGAGTCAGAAACCTGGGTAGAGAGCCTGCTCTGTCACATTCTAGTGGTGTGATCTTGGGCCAATTATTTAACCTCCTTGAGCCTCAGTTTCTTTAACTGTAAAGTGTGGAAATGGGTAGAGGTGAATAATCATCGTTTGTATCCGATAGGATGTTTTAAGTATAAAATGGGAGAGCCCACTAAGCAGCTAGCCAAGCACCTGGCACTTGGCACTAATGTTCGATACATTCTTATCATAATTACCCACATGCTCTATGCGTATTGCCCAAAGTCAACAGATAGTTGCTCATCTCTCTATTGAATGTTTAGCAGATGCAGTCTTAGAGTAAGTGGAAGAGAAGCCCCCTGAATGACCCTTCCACTGTGACCTGCAGCCAAAGTGTGGGGGTTGGAATCATGATGGGAGTTTGGTTCCTGGTTCTGCTTGGTGATCTTGGCAAGACAGGTCACTCAGTTTCTCTGAACGCAGTTTTCTTATCTGCAGAATGGCAATCAAACCTACATCTATCTTACCAAACTCTTGCCAGGCTTACTTGACAAGTGCTAAGATAAGAAGCACATGGAAGGGCACCTAACCTGGTCTAAGAAGAGCCAGGAGAGTCTTCTTCAAGGGAGTAAAGTCCAAGAGGACACCTAAAAAAGAAAAGAGCCTAGCAAACCATGATACACACCGCTGCCAATAATAATTACCATTTTAATAATGTAAGTATAGACAGATCTCCCTCGACTTATGACAGGCTTCCATCCCGATAAACCCATCATCAGCTGAAAATCTCTTAAGCCAAAAAGCATTTAATACATCTAACCTACTGCACATCACAGCTTAGCCTAGCCTGCTTTAAATGTGCTCAGAACACTTACATCAGCCTACGGTTGGGCAGAATCATCTCACACAAGGCCTGTTTTATAAGAAAGTGTTGAATGTCTCATGTAATGTATGAAATACTATCCTGAAGCACAGAATGGTCGTGTGGGGACAGAAAGCTCGCAAGCGTACGAGTTGCTGCCCCTCACGACGGCACAGCTGGCCATCCTGAGACCTCGTTGCACCGCATACCGCTTGCCCAGGAAAATACCGAAATTTAAAATTTAAAGTACAGTTCCTACTAAATGCACATTGCTTTCGCACCATTATAAAGTCAAAAGATCATAAGTTGAACAATGTCTGTATAAGTGATACTTAAATTTATTTCAGACAACATTTTCCATTCTACTGGCTTCACTTTCTGACATAACCTTTGAATTTCATTAAGTTTTTAGGGGGAAGAATGCTGTGATTTTTTATTTTTCATTATTTATTTATTTATTTTTAATAGATTGCAATTATCTCCAAAATTTGGTCTATCATTTTCCTAAAGGCATTTCTGGTAGAACTTCAGTATTCTGCAATGTCCTGAATCATTGGCTGAGTAATGTGAGAACTGAAAGAAATATAGACTGTGTAACTCTTGAACCAAAAGAAATATAGACTGTGTAATTTACACTTTCTGGCTTTCATAATGAATGGGGTAAGTCCATGAACTGTGTGTGTGTGTGTGTGTGTGTGTGTATAAAAACGTATATACATCTTGGATTTGATCCTGAGTTATTCCTTTGGTATAAATAGGACACTGAAAGGCACATTAACTTTTCCAGGTCACGGGGGTTTTCATTAGAATGCTGGACTATTAATAGTTACCTAGTGGTGGAGAGGAAATGATGTTCCATTCCTTCTCCTCCCCAGAGGGCTTAGCATACCAGAGATCAACACTGATTTGCAAGTGTCTGGTTCATAGTGTGCTGGTATTGTTTGTAAGGTCAGATTTTGGATGAACCTTTTTCAACGAAAAAAAATCAACAAGGGTGTCTTCACAAACATTGTATTTCTTAAGGAAAATTATTTTACATGGAATTTACCTAGTGTACCACATAAGAATTCTTAGCACAGAATATCCAGCATGGCCTAAAAATTTATTTCCCTCAAGTTGCTTAAATGTCATAGTGTTTGGTACAAATAAGTAAATACCTCCTTGTGCAAATAATCTTGCCAAAGCTTCTCTGCTGTGGTCTCATATATAATGGTGCCATCTACATAGAAAAGGATAACTGAGTTATTACCTAGAGAACACAAACAACAGAGCCAGCCACAGAGATAACTCAGAAACCTTTATTTTATTTTGTTGTTCCGTAAAACAAGATTATCTGCCCAAAGAATCTAGAAAATTACCTGTACTGTTTCCAACTGATTTTGTCTGAACTATATCTAAGGAACTATATCTGAACTATATCTATTTCTGTGAGATCCACTGAACAGGCCACGTTGGGATGAAGTGGATTTGTTAGAATAATAAGATCTGTCACATGGCTGATATTGTCAGGTTTTGACTAGACTATAAGCTGCTTGAGGGCACAGCCTGTATATTTATCTTTGGATCTCCCTTGTGTCTTGAAGGTGGGAGGCATCGTCTAACTAGTTATTGAATTGATTTAAATTCATTTTATTATGAAAATCATTTCTGAGCCTCCCAAGAATCAGACAGTATTTGAAAAATATATTCCTCAATGCTCTTTTTTTATTATGTCTGGTTTAGTTTCCCATTGGGATCTACGTATGTATGGAAACATAAGTGTATATTTGTGGAAATTATGGATTGTGACAAGGAAAGCAGCATCAAAAATTGGGTAACCTTTGGCAAATATGGGTAAAATTACTGCAGACCTGTCTGGCCTAACAAAATTCATATAGATAAAGAGTTTTTGGGGAAAAAAATTGTTTTCATGGTTGTTGTACATTATAGTTTGTCTTGCTTTTCTATTTTGCCAGTTTTATTATTAGATAAGCCTGAAAATCAGGTGAGGAGATGCTTGTGCGTTTGTGTGTGTATGGAGGTAAACAAGAGATAAATGAAATTTCAGCCCAATAAGATGAGTCTGGCATAGAATGATGATAATAGCTATTAACTGAGAGTCCGATATATATCAGGTCACCTTTATTTATTTATTTATTTTAAGATTTTGTTTATTTATTTGAGAGAGACAGAGATAGCGAGAGAGAGCACAAGCAGGGAGGAGAGGGAGAAGCAGGCTCCCCGCAGAGCAGGGAGCCCGATGATGCGGGGCTCGATCCCAGGACCCTGGGATCATGGCCTGAGCCGAAGGCAGACGCTTAACCGAATGAGACACCCAGGCGCCTGGTCATCTTTAAATACAATAACATATTTAATGCATATAACAACCCTAGGAATTACCTGTTATTTCCATTTTTTAAGGTTACTAAGCTGATGTTCAGAGCCGTTGAATACCTTGCTCAAGCTCATACAGTAAGTAGCAGAGCTGTGATTCAAACCCGAAACTGACTAGGAAATCGGTCTTCTTCCCACGTACTGTGCTTGAGACAGGAGGCACCTACACATGCGATTCTTAACAGTGTCAAAACATCTTTTTCTTTTGGAACAACCCTTGTCTGTAATTATTACCTGTAGGGTCTTTCTCTGAGGCTTACAGCGAGATTAAGGCTTTGTTGATGCAGAGCAATAAACTAGTCCAATCGCAGCTTCGAGTACTGGCAACATTTCCTGGGAAGTCAGTAACTGGACAAAAGTGAGTCACTTGAATAAAAGAAAAACAGTGAAGTGAGAGGGCGTTTAATGCTTTGTCTCTTTTTAATACAACAAATTAAACAATTTGAATTCTGAGTGGAAAGAAACAAGTGAGATGTTAGTTCACTTTTCAAACCGTGTTGAATTAATATCCTAGCATTTTTACCTTCAGGTGGTGATGAATGAGCCGCTTCGGAGAGCTGCAGGTGGACGAGGTTGAGAAAGAGCCTGTGTTTTATCAGCTGGTAAGGGGGCCAAGGTGGTATTTTGACTGGGGAGGAGAAGGGTAATATTAGAGACGCATTAGCTGGTTCGTAGTCTATCTCCCTTCTTATGCACACAGGACAATGATAAAGTTAAAATGTTAAAACTGAAAACCAATTTATCTGACATTTTTATTCGAGTGCTGCGATGCTCAGCTACCAGGAAACCCAGGTCTGCCTAGATGGGCATCTAAACACCTAAATTTCCTTGTTGTGCTATGTGCAAGGTGTAGTGGTAAACCAAGGCAGCGTGGTTCCTGCCCTCACGGAGCTCATAGGCTAGACATAAGAAGACACAATAATTTCATATAACAGTATGTGAGGACTTCTTTTATTTTTTAAAGATTTGATTTATTTATTTGAAATAGAGAGAGAGAGAGCACAGAGGGAGAGTAAGAGGGAGAAGCAGACCCCCTGCCGAGCAGGGAGCCCAATGTGGGACTCGATCCCAGGACCCTGAAATCATGACCTGAGCCGAAGGCAGACGCTTAACCGACTGAGTCACCCAGGTGCCCCGTGTGAGGACTTTTAAAGACATCACAGTCAAAGAAAATTCAGCAACTCAAAGGGAGAAAAACTGCCTCCAAAAGGCCCCTGGAACTAGCCCAAGGCTGGGATTGTTCCGGGGGACTGTGGGAAGATAAGACATTGGAGAGACAAAACTAGGGCCCCAGTGCAGTTAGTTAAGGGTAATGACATGGTCATTATCACTGCATTACACTACATTACACTACATTATCACACATTATCACATAGCACTGCTCTCCCTGGGGCTACTCGTGTTGTGAAACAGGAGAGAACGCCTGGGCATTAACACTCTGGAAAGGGTACCGTGGAGATTTAATGCAAACCACCTTTTGTTCACTGACTTGAGGCAACGGTCTATGAACTCTAGCAGCCAATCACATTCACTTTCTGTGAAGAGGCTTTCGTAATAATTAGAAAATATGTATTTCGTTTATTTACGTTACTGAGGTGAAATTAACACGAAATTAGCCATTTCAAAATGAACATTTCAGTGGCTGTATTCACCATGTTGTGCAACCATCACCTCTATTCAGTTCCATAACATTTTTATCGCCCCAAAAGGGAACCCCATACCTATTAAGTAATTTTCTCTCATTCTCCCTCCTCCCTGTCTCTGATAACTACCAATCTTTGCTCAGTCTCTACTGTGGATTTACCTGTTCTGGTTATTTATTAAAAATGAATCACATGATATATAATCTTTTGTGTCTGGCTTCTTTCACATAGCATGACATTTTCAATGTTGTAGTATATATCAGCACTTCATTTCTTTTTATGGCTGAGTAATATTCTATTATATGCATATACCACATTTTGTTTATCATTATTCATTAATAGACATTGGGCTATTTCAACATTTTAGCTCTTATAAATAGGGCTTCTATGAATCTGTGTTGTCATAGTCCATTTGAACTGCTAAACAAAATACAGACTGGGTGGCTTATAAATACAGAAATTTATTGCTTTCAGTTGTGGAGGCTGGAAGTCTGGGATCAGGGTGTCAGCATGGTTGGGTGAAAGCCCTTTTTTGGCTCAAAGACTTCTTGTATCTTCACATGGTGTAAGGGGCTAGGGAACTCTGTGGATCTTCATAACACTAATCCCATTCATGAGGGCCCCACCCTGATAACTTAACCACTTTCCAAAGGCCCCGCCTTTTAACATCATAATGTTGGGCATTAGGATTCCAACATGTGATTTTGGGGAGACACAAACATTCAGACGTTCAGACCACATCATGTGTGTACCTGTGCTTGTTTGAATACCTGTTTTCAATCCTTTTGAATATATACCTAGGAGTAGAATTACTGGGTCATATGGTAATTCTATGTTTAATTTTTTAAGGAACTACCAAACTATTTTTTACACTGGCTAGATGATTTTACATACCCACCAGCAATGAAAACAGTTCCAATTTCTCCACATCTTTGCCAACATTTGTTATTTTCCTTTTTTTGTTTAAGTTATAGCCATCCTAATGGATACAAAGTGGTACCTCATTGTGGTTTGATTTACATTTCCCTGATGATCAGCATCTTTTCATGTGCTTGTAGGCTATCTGCACATCTCCTTTGGAGAAATGAGAAATGTCTATTCAAGTCCTTTGCCCATGTTTTAAATGGGTTGTTTTGTTGTTGTTGTTGTTGTTGAGTTGGCACCCTAATTTTTGAGCCATGTAGTCCAGCTGTGTCACGATGCAAATCTAATCGCCACAGCAATCTCAAAGGTGGGGCGTGGGCAGGGGGAAGAGAAAGCAAAGAGCACAAGAGAGGTGGGACTTGGGGTATGGCAGAAAGGGTGTCCCGCCCAGCTTTACCTTCCTCCATAACTTAGACATCACAGTTTATCTTCCCTGAAAACTCAGAAGAGGAAGTGACAGCTCTAGCATGGCACTTTGATGGGTACCATTTTCTGAATCTGTGACCTCAGCTTCATTCTCACTGTCCCTGTGTAGCCCCGCAATAAAGAGCTACCATTTTTTAGTGCACGTCACGCACATTATCTTGCTTAGCCTTCCCAACCATGCCAGGCCGGAGCTATTATCCCAATTTTACAGATTAGAAGAATTGAATCTTGGGTAGATGGAGTACCTGTTTCAAGATCACAATTAGAAGGCTGGGGCACCCGGTGGCTCAGTTGGTTAAGCCTCTGACTCTTGGTTGTGGCTCAGGTCATGGTCTCGGGGGTTGTGGGATTTAGCCCCTTGTTGGGCTCCGTGCTCAGCGGGGAGCCTGCTTGAGATTCTCTTTCTCCGTCTGCCCCTCCCCTCCACTTGGGCATGCGCTCTCTCTATAATAAATAAATGAATCTTAAAAAAACAAGAAAAGATCAGGACTAGCAGGAGACTGAGTAGGGACTCAATTCTCGCAGATTCACTCCCTTTTCCTATTACCCCACAAGTGGTCCCTCCCTTGCATGCATTATTGTCATAGTCTCCTTGCCTGTTTCCCTTTTTCAGTATTCGCTTCCTCAGTCAGTCCTTCACACTGTGGACTTGGTGGTTTTTCTAAAACCTAAGGCTTTTAATGCCACGCATGTCCTTGCTGAAGGTCTTTTCATGGTTTGTCATCCTATAAGATCCTCTGTCTTCCCTTTCAAGTTATTGTCTTTGGCTGTCCTCAAATGCACCCCACCTTATAGCCATGCCAAACTCCTCTTAATTTCTGGAATGGGTCAACCTGTTTCATAACCTTGTGCTCAAAACACAGAGTTCCTCGTGCCTGGAATGCATTAAGGACTCCCCTCCACCACAGGATTACATTATGAACTTTTCCCTATGCCATAAAAATGCACAAAAAATGGCAAATAGGTAGTCAGGAGAAAGAAAGAGAGGAAGCTGTCATTATTTACATACCTCATTTTGACAGCCTGGAATATCCAAGAGAATCAACTGAAAAACTAGTAAGACCACTTAGTAGTCAGATACAAGATTTAAAAAAAATCAGTTTATCTCCCAATCACCAACAGTAACCATTTAGAAAATGTAACAGAAAGAAGGCTCTCATTCACAGTAGCATCAAAAACTATAAAACACTTTTGGTGGGAATGCAAACTGCTGCAGCTACTCTAGAAAACAGTAGGGAGGTTCTTCAAAAAGTTAAAAACAGAACTATCCTATGACCCAGCAATTGCACTACTAGGTATTTACCCAAAGGATACAAAAATGCTGATTTGAAGGGGCACATGCACCCCAATGTTTATAGCAGCATTATCAACAATAGCCAAATTATGGAGCGAGCACAAATGTCTACTGACTGATGAATGGATAAAGAAGATGTGGTACACACACACACACACACACACACACACACACACACACACACAATGGAGTATTACTCAACCATCAAAAAGAATGAAATCTTGCCATTTGCAACAACATGGATGGAGCTAGAGTGTATTATGCTAAGGGAAATAAGTCATGATTTCACTCATATGTGGAATTTAAGAAACAAAACAGATGAACATATGGGAGGGGGAAAAGAGAGAGAGGGAAACAAATCATGAGAGACTCTAAACGATAGAGAGCAAACTGAGAGTTGATGGAGGGAAGGGGGGATGGGCTAGATGGGTGATGGGTATTAAGGAGGGCACTTGTGATGAGCACTGGGTGTTGTATGTAAATGATGAACCACTGAACTCCACTCCTGAAACGAATATTGAACTGTATGTCAACTAACTAGAATTAAAAACAAACTATAAAACACCTAGAAACAAACAATAAAATATGTGAATTCATACTTTTAAAAAGGACCTTTCTGGACTATTATTGAAGGATAGAAGAATAACACCTGAATCTGTAGCACAGTCCATGTTTCTGCACAGTGTCTTGTGGTGAGGAGCCTGAGGTCTGACCACTCGAGTCCAGTTCTTTCCTGGGTCATCTCAGAACAGTTGCTTCACTCCTCTAAGGCGTGGACTTTCTTTCTTTTTCTTTTTCTTTCTTTCTTCCTTTCTCCCTTTCTCCATTTCTCCCTTCCTTTCTTTCTTTCTTTCTTTCAGATTTATTTATTTATTTGAGAGAGAGAGAGAGCATGAGCGGGAGGGGCAGGGGGAGAGAGAATCTCAAGCAGAATCCTCGCTGAGTGCAGAGCCTGAGGTGGGGCTGATCCCGTGACCTGGAGATGATGAGCCGAGGCAAAACCAAGAGTCAGACGCCTCAACTGATCACATCACCCAAGTGCCCCCAAGGCGTGGCTTTCTTTTTTGTAAAATGAGAGTAATAATATTCATTAACTCCTGTGTCAAGGATGAGAGTTGAATAAAATGAGCTGATTAAATAAAACGATCTGTTTAGACACTCAGCCCAGTGCCAGGCACATAGTAAGTACTTAATAAATTACCTGTTATCCTAAAGATGCCAATTATCTTTAAGATAATCTATGCATTTAATGCAGTTCCAACTGAGCATTTGTTTTGGTTGTGATTTGTAATTTTACTAAGAGCTTTACAGGGTATTGTTTTTTCACTTTCTGTTTTCGGAGTCAAGTGCCTTCTGAGCTGTGGATGTCTCCCAGCAGAAATGTTTTGCTTTTGGTTTTGCCTTTGCTTTTGCTGCATATGACCTCATATATTTGTCTCTCCTTCTCTCTCTCTCTCTTGTCCTCCCTCCCTTTTTTCCTTCTTTCTTTTGCTCTTTTCTTCCTTCTTTCCTTCCTCAAATTCACAAAGATACTCTTTTTGTGTTAAATCCTAGAGGTCTTACTGTTTATCTTTCACACTTAGATCTATAATCCATCTGGAAATAATGCCAATATTGTACTGTCTTAATGTTAAGTCTTGATACCTGGTAGAGTAAGTCTTCCCATCTTGTTCTTCTTCAACAGTGTTTTGGCTATTTCCGGCCTGTTTCTTTTCCATATAAATTTAGAATCAGCTTTTTAATTTCCACTTAAAAAAAAAGCCACTGGGATTTTGAACTGGAATTGTACAGAGTCTACAGATCATTTTGAGGAAAACTAATATCTTTTCAAAATTGAGTTTTCCAGTCCTTGACCATGATACACTCCTCTGTTTATTTAGATCTTTTTTAGATTCTTTCAGTAACGTTGTCTAGTTTTCTGTGTGGAGATATTTATACTAATATCTAACCTTAGGGTTCCTACAAACCTACATGTGGTGCAGGCTTTTGAAGTTTCAACTTCACAAGGTGGTATTTTTCCTTCCCAGAGTGGTTCTGGGTTATGGCAGGCTTACTCATGACTCCTCTGGGTTGGTAGATAATGTGTTTCTGATCCTTTTTTTGATGGCCATGTGACAATCCCAGTTGCTTGCAGACGCTCAGTTCTTACTCACGCCCCGCTGCATGACTGAGCTCTCATCCCCTACTCCTGCCTGTATGGGAACCACAGGCCTTAGACACCTGGGCCTCTAACCGAGACTGACAGCCCCATTCTGGCTTTGCTTCCCCTCCATGTTTGTGGCACCCATGGGTTTTCCTCTCCCTATTTTGAGCTGAGCTATGTATTTAAAACATTATTTTGATCATAGTTGGTTGAGAATTTCTATTGTGTAGAGTGGGAGATGGAGGCTTTGGTGCTGGCTTAGAATTCCATATTCCTGGAAGTCTTCTGCAATACTACTTGGAATCTTGAAAAAAAGGTCCACTAACAGAATAGTGAAATAAGAGAATGAGGTAGATCTAAATATAGAAAGTATGGAAAGATGGCTAAGTCATATTACTAAATGAAAAACTGCATAATAATATGCATAGTATAATTTAGTTTATGTAAGCACAATGCAAAGCAACCCTCTCTTTAAAATACTTACAGCAATAGATTTAGAAATCCACACACAAAACTGTTCATAGTGGCTACTCTTAACCACTATGAGTTGGGGCAGAGGGTAGATAGTAAGAGGAAACTTTCAAGGAGTTTTTCATATCATTTTGTATTATGTGATTTGTTTATTATGTGTTTACAAGCAATACAACCTACGTTACTTGTAAAATTTAACGGTCAACCATGTCCCATATCCCAGCTCAGACCCCAAACCCTTGACTGCCTTCAGAGCCTTGCTCTCTCCCCACCTGCTTGGCATCTGTGCTCCAGCCACCTGGCTTTCTCTCGGTCCCTTGAGAATGCCATCCTCCTCTCCACCTGAAGGCCTTTGCATTTCCCCTTCTGTCTATAATGTTCTTGCTCCACCTCTTTGACTAGTTACCTAAAAGTCATCCTTTTGGGGCTCTAAATTTTTACAACATGTCCCGAGCAGTCTTCCCTGAACTTCAGACCGGGTAATGTTCCCTGTTATATGCTCTCCTAACATCTGATGCTTCTCTTTTGCAACACTTCCCACAATTTTAATTACATCATTTTGAAAGTACTTGTATACTCCTGGACAACTCCAGGAGAACATGAACTTTGTTTTATCAGGGACTAGGGCTGTCTCATTTTGCCGATTAATTCCCAGAACCTAGCAGAGCAACTTGGACATAATAAACAGTGAAGGAAACAACAAGTAAGTGAATGAGACTTTGTTTGAATCTTGTGGGTAGTTTCTGATTCCCCTAAGTCCCTTAATGGAAACTTAGGGATCTGAGGCTCCCATGTGGGGAAATATTAATTCCTTATCTGTTCCTGCTCAGGGCTGTACGGATTTGTGCAATGCAGGTCATGTGGCTCTGCAGTCTCTCACACTGTACCCAGAGTGCATGTTGAGAATACCATCCATAACATGTCTCCTCGAGCATTCCCACTGCCCGTGAGTCTGCTCGTGAACAAAGGAGAGACCTAATAGACCTCTAGGGACTTTGGTAAGAAAGTTAATTATTTCCTGTGCTGAGTGTTGCCTGGGAGACTCTCCCTCTATCCCCAGGAACCATTTCCTTTATGCTTGTTTCCAGGCGCTGGCCCTCCAACATCTTCAACTTCAGATGCAAGCTGGTCTTTTGCTGTCTCACTGGAGTTTCACCACTGGACAATTTCCTGTCCATGAATCCTCAGGAGATGATGCTGAAATTTCATTCCCAGTGTCATCAGGAGTGAAGCTAAATAAATTGAACTCTAGAGAATGTGCTTTCACGCATAAGAACACAGCTAAGTAATTGCTATGTTGAACAGAAGAGGAAATCAGTCACTATAAAACTCAGGCTGTAGGATAACTCATTTCCAAGCAAGATCATAATGGGACTCACCTAAACAGAATTAAACTTTTATGAATTTTTTTTAAAGGACTCATTCAACCATCAGACTAAGAGAAACATTTCATTTCACTTAACTAAAAGGTTAGAACTTTTTGATGTCCCAGTTACATAGGTGGTATGTTATGCCCATGCTCATCAGAACATCATGGATGACTTCAGTTATATAAAAGTTCAGCCACGTTGAAACTCCTGCTGAAAGCCCTTTTTGCTACCCACTTTATAATCAGATGTTGCAGCTATCCAACGGATTCTTTTGAATGATTTCTAAAAAGGAGAGGCCCTCTGTTCAGACGTGCCATTTACTGCCGGTCAAAGGGTGATTTGCAAATGCACGTTACCCTCTAGGAAGCAGAGTCCTTCCATTCTTAGAGAAAAGCGATGATAATTGGACTTTACATATGTTTCCCTTTTTGAGATACAGACCACAGAATTTGTTTATGACTATCTTTAGCACCAACAGGAAACTTGCAATGAAACACAAACGGAGGGGAATAGAGTTAAAATGTCATCAAACTCATGAGAAATATGTTCCAAATGATCCAGTGGCTTTAAAAAGCCCATTTTAAAACATAAGAATGATGCAGCACAGTTGTGTTTTCAGTAGCAGGGAGGGGATTTGCTGTGCCAACCGTACTCTCTGGCCCTGTGACCAGCTGCTCGTTATTTGTCAGAAGAATAGCTGGGTGGGACCACGGCTGCGGGCTCTGGCTGTGGAAAAAGTGTTCTCTGTGAGAAACTTGCAAGTTTGAATAAAGGTCAAACCAGGAATGCTGATCTTTAGCAGCACCCCAACCCTACCCTTAACCTCAGCACTAACTTTGGTTTTTAAGCAGGATAGTTTATATGAGTAATCCTGAGGAGACTGCATTCAAGGGTATTCACAGCACCCTGAAGAGGGTACCAAACACTCTTCACTACTCTTACTTCCTCCATGAGTCCCAGCTGCACCAGTGGGAATCCCCATCGGTCAGAATAGGCCAGGGTATGCTGTTGCAACAACAAAAAAGCCTAAAATCAACCAAAAGCATTGGTTTAGACATGGCTAGTGGATGGTGAGAAAATGTTTTCTCAGGCGGGAAGAATGTTTCTCTTTCGCTTTGAACTGGGGACAGACAGTGTTTGAGATGGTGGCTGCCCCATTTCACCTGGCTTCTGGAGTGAGATGATGAGAAGAGCCCCAACTGAATTGCAATGCAAATAAACTTTTGGGCTTCTAAACCACTAAGATTTAGCAGCAGAATCTGGCTTATCCTGACTAATACCATATCTATTGCAGCTCTATAGATGAACAGACAACTGTTCATACAGGTTAAACAGATGACTCTAGTCAAGGGCCAGGGAAACCATGCAGGAGCTCCATGAACACATCAGGCTGATTTTCATTTGTCTCTGGCGGAGCCATGGGAGACATCAATTTTTCCATCACCTACTGAGTCTTCAGTCTGATGAGGTCATTCTGATCCCTTGTGCCCCTGAGAATAACCTTGGTCTTTTTCTTTCTTTTTTTTTTTAAAGATTTTATTTATTTATTTGAGAGAGAGAGAATGAGAGACAGAGAGCACGAGAGGGAAGAGGGCAGAGGGAGAAGCAGACCCCCTGCTCAGCAGGGAGCCCGATGTGGGACTCGATCCCGGGACTCCAGGATCATGACCTGAGCCGAAGGCAGTCACTCAACCAACTGAGCCACCCAGGCGCCCAAGCTTGGTCTTTTTCAAGGACAGTAAAATTAACTTTTTTGGGGGGCGGTTTAGGATCACAGGTAGGGTAGCCAACCATCCCACTTTGCCCAGGACACGGGACAGTCAGTGGTAAAACCAGGAAAATCCCAGGCCAACTGGGATGAGTTGGTCATCCTAATTACTGAGCTGATTATCTCCCAGCAACATAAGCTCCCACTGCACCTTATAAATCTTTTCATCATAATATTTATTATATTATGTTGTAAATGATTCAGACTGTTCAGTGTCTATCTGCCCACAAAACCCTGAGCCTGAGACAAAGGACTGTTTCTTGTCCATTTTATAGTCCCGATACCTTGTATGGTGCTTGCCCCTTCAAAAGAGCACAGTAAATATTTGTTGCATGGATGAATGGATGCTACTTCTCTGTTGTTTTTCATTCCAAAAACTGATGTGGTATGATTGGCTCTTTCTCCTTTGAGGATCAATTCTGCCTGGAAACTAATTTAACTATAAAGAGAGGTAGGAGTCTTCCTTGACTGCAGCTACAAGCTAGCATAAAGTTTTCAGTGTGACCCACAGTGTAAAATTACATAAACCTAGCGCTGAGTTTCGGCATAAACCGATTCCTTATTAGACTGACTGAATAATTGAATCTCCTTGTTTGGCATTTGTTTAAAGACAGAAGGTCATGGGACAAATGGTGGGTATTTGAGGCTGTGGAAACATATGTTATAAATTTGGTTTAGCTGTTTCTGGTAACTGGGATTATTGTGACTGAAGACCCAGGCCTCCCAAGTCTGCCCTCCACCCTTGGGAATGCACAACAACATGCCCTCCAAAACCAGAGGCAGGAAGAAAACGTCCATGGGCACATCTCACGGATGGACTGCACTCATGCCCGGTTAAGGACAGCAAACAGTGGACTGAGAAACTTGCTCTGGAGAATTAGATCCAGGCCCCAGCCAGCTGAATGTTTTCATAACAGGCCTGTGAGGTGTGCTGAGAAAGCATTTGGTAGTTCTTTTTTTTAAAAGATTTTATTTATTCATTTGAGACACAGAGATACAGAGAGAGAGAGCCTGAGCAGGGAGAGAGGCAGAAGGAGAAGCAGGCTCCTCGCTGAGCCAGAAGCCCAATGTGGGGCTCGATCCCAGGACCCTGGGATCATGACCTGAGCCAAAGGCAGCCGCTTAACCATCTGAGCCACCCAGGCGCCCCCATTTGGTAGTTCTTGACTCCACTTACAAACTAAATCTTCAGATACCTTTGTTTTCATTAATCACCCATAGTGGGTCTCTCCTAAGTGACTAAGCTTTTCTGAGAAGTGATTTAAATTCTGTAAAGAGGCCCTGTGGAGTGGTGGGAGGATCTCTGAACCTGTGTTAAAAAGACTTAAAAAAATTCCATTCTCAGTTTCCTCATCTGTAAAATGGGTTTAATGATATCTACATATCTTACTTCATAAGATAGCTCATGAGGTCAAAGGAGATTAAGTCAGTGAAAATAGTTTGACTAAAATGCAGAATGAATATGAGATAATGTATTATTTCCTACCTCTATTCATTTACCTGATTCTTCTCATCCTATAGCAAAACTTACCTAAGCTTGCCTTCTGCTTTAGGACTTCCTTTCATTTATCCTAGTATTTTCCTCATCACAGGAAGGGAATAAGCATTTGCTGTGTGTTCTGTATGTGCATTCTCTTCATAATGGTACCTATGACCCAGGTACCATTATCTGAATTGTACATACAAATGCTAGTTCATAGTAGTTCATGTCCAAGGTCATGCAGCTAGACCTTAAGTTTAAAGGGCACTTAAGTTTAAAGTTTAGGGACACTCAGGTGTCCCTATCTCATTGCCCACATGAAATTTCTATCACATCATACTACCTTCCAAGTTTTAAGGAGTTTCCCTCCTTTGTTTCTTTTGTATCTTTGATTTTGTATACAAGTTCACCTTGGGCTTCATTATAACATGATGATTTTCTTTAAAGATTTATTTATCTTAGAGAGAGACAGAGAGAGTGAGAGCGTGGGGGGTGGGGAGGGGCAGAGGAAGAGGGAGAGAGAAACTCAAGCAGACTCCGTACTGAGTGTGGAGCCTGACATGGGTCGGGATCCCATTACCCTGAGATCAGACCTGAGCCGAAATCAAGAGTCAGATGCTCAACTGACTGTGCCACCCAGGCACCCACAACATTATGATTTTTAAAATTTTGATCATATTTCCTCACCTTTTGTCACTCCAGACTGAGATGTCCACCTTATTCTGGCAGTCTTCTCCATTTCCTGGATCTTTGTACTTGCTTTTATTTGGACATTTCTTGAGCCGTAACAGCTAAAGTTGCATGCAATGTTGCAGGTGCAGGCCCTCCAGGGTTGGATACCAGGGCAGGATAATGTTTCCAGATGTATTTCCAATATTGACCATGATACCCAGGTTATCATTAGCTGTTTGGGCCGAAGTGGGGCAATTCCGGTGGAACATCTCCCAGCTATAGCCAGAAACCGTGTGGCCAGCTGTCAGGGAACATGGTGTCCTGAGGTCTCTAAAACTTTTTTTCACTTATTTATTCAACAAGTATTGAAAAAGCACCAACCCTCTGCCAATTTCTGTTCTAGTTGCTGTGGGTAGGGTAGAGTATAGAACACTCCAAGTTCCTGTTTCCATGGAGTATATGGAGTAGTGTGGACAAACATTTGACAGATACAAAAATGTATAATATGTCAGAGATTATTACAATAGCTGTCTAACTGGCCTCCCTGTCTCCAACGAGGCAGTAAATGCTATGTAGAAAAATAAAGTTGGGTGAGAGAAATAGAGAAAGGTTGGACAGAGGATTTGCTTCTCTGTGTAGGATGGTCAGGGACATTTGTGATAAGGTGAGATCTGAGCAGAAACTTGAAGTAAAGGTTATCTCAGAGAAGAACATTCCAGGCAGTAGAGAACAGTGAGCACACCCATCATGGGGAAGGTACTTAGCACATGCGAGGTGTGCCAGTATAGTTGAAACTACGTGAGAGTAGAGGAGTCTAGGGAGATGAGGTAAGAGATAAGGTCAGAGCTTCAAGGTTCAGGAAGGGCAGATCATGCATGGTCTTGTAAGTCACAGTGAAGGACTTTGGGTTTTCCTCTGCCAGGGAGGAAGGCATGGGAGTATTATGAACGAAGAACTGGCCTGATCAGGCTTAACATTTTAAGAAACTCACTCTGACTGGTCTGTGGCGAATACACTGTGGGAAAGGAATGGTGGAGGCAAGGAGGCCAGTTAGACAGCTCTTTTAATAATCCAGGTGAGAGATGATGGTGGCTTGGATGGTGGCTCAGGGCAAAAGGTGGAGTTAAGGGCAAAATATCATTTGATCCTGGATATGGACTGGATATGAGAGAAAGAGAAGAGTCAATGGTGACTCCAAGGTTTTCGGCTTGAGCAATTACAAGAATTGGATGAATGGAGTTGCCTTTTATTGAGCTGAGGAATAGTGCAGAAGGCATGTTGTGTGTGTGTATGTGTGTGTGTGTGTGTGTGTGCATGTTTGCATGTGGTGGCAGAGAATTTGGAGTTCTATTTTGTGTATGTGAAGTCTGAGATACTTCCAAGCAAGGACTGCAAGTAGACAGCTAGATATGAGTGTGATGTGTTCACAGGAGAGGTTAGGGCTGGAGTTATAAGTTTGGGATCTTAAAAGCCCTGGGGCTGAATGAGCTCACGTAGGTAGATCGATAAATCGATAAGAAAGAGGGCAGAGCTCTGAACCCTGGAGCACTCTAACATACCATTTAGAGCTTGAGAGATAGTTGGAACCAGTAACTCAGTCACTTGTAAGTTGCTTTGTTGGCTCTGAGGCAGCAGCTACTGTGAATACTGGGTTTGCCTATTAGAGATCTGCTCCCAAAGTGGGAGACCACCAGGGATATTTATGCTTGTGCGTGTGGCCACTACACAGGATCACTGAGGAAAAGCACACAAAAACCTTATCATTAAAAAACCTGCAGGAGACTCCCAGGATGGAAAATTAGGTTGAATTAGTTTAGATTTGGAAAATTTGAGGAGAAAGCAAAGAAATCATATAGTCCTGATAATATAAACATATCTATAATATGACAGAAACAAGAAACTCTTGATACCATGGATATACAAATCATTAGCATGTGCATTTGTAAATTCAGAAGATTAAACATATCAAATTGCATATTAACAAAATCATCTCCACAATACATATAAATAAAGTTTGGGTTTTGGAACTCTTTTTTTTTTTTTCCCCCTTCTCTGATTGCAATTGGTGTTTAGGTTTTAGGTCACCCCATAGAAAACTTGTTTAACCCATGATGTATCTCAGGCATGGATCTAACTGTTCAATTTTCAATTTTCAACCATGTTGTTAAAAGTTTTCATTTGCAATTCTGGATAGCAACAACTACCTTATCTGATAGACAACCAAAGCCATGTGTTCAAAAGGGGTGAGATATTAATCGATCTTCAAAAAACATATTCTCCTTTTATTTCTCCCTACACCTCCCCTGCCTCCAAACCTGCTACTTCCCTATTCCTAATTTGGCCAGCTAGAGGTAGGGGAAAGGGAAGTGGAGCCAGAGAACAAAGATATTAAATTCTTGGTTAAGTTTGGAAAGTCTTGATCTTTGTCTAAGATAGAGAGATTTAAAAGAATAGTAGTAGAGATAAGGGTTCTCTAGACTGGGTCATAGACTCAGAGCAGGAATTGGACAGGAAATGGGAGGCAGGGACAGTAATGGGGCTACTGAGAAGGGGCCCTACCTTGCACCTCTACCCCATTATTTCCAAAGCCATGAGTGGGGTAAAATGTAGGCACTTCTCCAAACATCATATACTCAAGCCCCATCCTCTAAGTCTCAGAAGGATCTCATTGCTTCCTCTGGTTCAGTTTCAGGGGAGGGGCTCTGGGACAGGTCTGTCACCTGTGAGACCACCAGGAATGTCCAGCTGGGCCATGGTGGTAGGGAGTGGGGGCCTTGGTGGAAGAAACACAGTGGCTTTGATCCTTCTTCTCTGTGGGGCAGTGTCTTTAGGACAAATGCTCTTCTCTTCCCTTTCATGTGGCAGAGTAGCGGGGTGGGCTAAGGCTGCCCCTGTTTTGAAGGGGCACCTGCCCTTGGCTTGCCTAGTGGGATCAGTTTGGCCTTTTTTTGGATGTCTTCATCTTCATCCTTTCATACATTTTTCTTGAGGAGCCTTTTTTTGTGCCCACAAATGTAGATTTAAGATCTGCTTCTTTGTACTCCAATGCTACAATGCTTACAGCATTGGCCTTACTGCACTACCTACTTGTCTTCCCTACCAGATTGGGAGCCTTTAGAAAAACAAAGACCAAGTTACAACTATATTTATAATCCCTGAGACCCAGGATGGTGCCTGGGTCATGGTCAACAAGCAATCAGATTTATTACATTACAAAGGAAAACAAACACATTTACATGCCCATTTCTATGCCCTGAGTGTTTTGTTACCTGGGGTGAGTAACTGAGTAGGCAGAGGAGAGTGACTTGGCCGAAGCAATAAGACACTTTCTGTCGGACAGATGTTCTGTAACAATGACTGTAATCACCGACAGCATGTTTTCTCATCTTCACTCTATTCCCTGCTCTTCAGAGAACAGATTGAGGTCGATTTTCTCTGGAAAGCCTCTGCTGATGATCCATCCTACAATCTGCCAGTCTCCTTCTTCCTAAGATGTTTCCTGTTATCAATTTGTAGCCATAAATACACGTTTCTAGATTTTATAGTCAGTCCCGCTTCTCGCCACATCGTGTTCTTAGAAATCCCATCTTCCATAAAATGGAACATTTTCTCCTCTGGTGCCAATGTTGTAATTGAGGGCTGACCAAGGACTCAGTGTCACAGAAAATACAGTCATGATCGATAACCTGTCAAAAAGACAAAGCTACAGCTGCAATCCTCTAAAATAATTTAACATAGTAGAATCATGCCTGAGTCCCATAAAAGATCGTAAACACACATTGATTATGCAAGGATGCCTGGAATTATGTAAAATCATAAAATTCAACCCTACCCTATCATAAATTTTTTTTCCTAAAATTAATATACACATTCAAATGACTATTTTCAACACATTCATGAACAACCATTTGATCCACTTTTACATTATAAGTGGAATCGTGGAAGATTATTTTGGTAGTTTAGACCTCTTGTCAATGTCAGTCCAAGCAAGTTGGAAGTTATGCACCTCTTGCCATAGGGTGTTCTCTCCAAACAGGGCTTCCAAGTCATTTAATTGATTCTGTCATTGCACCCAAATTAGTAGGCTCAAGAAATGTTTCCTGTAGTTTATGACAATAGTGGTGTTTCTTTCCTCCTCTGAAAAGCTGACCCAATCTCTCTAACCTTACTCT
This sequence comes from Neomonachus schauinslandi, assembly GCF_002201575.2. Lineage (NCBI taxonomy): Eukaryota > Metazoa > Chordata > Mammalia > Carnivora > Phocidae > Neomonachus > Neomonachus schauinslandi. The sequence continues at coordinate 47,874,323 of NC_058407.1, forward strand.
TCTCCTTTCCTTGTTTTAATTTAAAGCTAAAGGCAGAGTTACTTGGTAGAGGACCAAAGCGGAGCTAGGGAGAGCCACGAAATGGCCTTAAATCACTCAAGCTCTACTTCCTTCTGTGAATGATTCCTCCTCGATTCAATTTTTATGGTAAAAGCAATAAAACAACTGCTGATTGTGAGCAACCCCCCCCAAAAAAGGAGGTTCAAAACATCTGTGACATGACTGCTAAGAGGTCTGGCTGTCCTTGCTTAAAATTCAATTAAACAATTCAGTTCACATTTATTGAAGGCCCACTATGTGCCAGACCTGATGTGTGCTCAGGAGATGCTGAGACAAAGGTGATAGATGGCCTTCTGGGAGCCTGGGGGAGGTGTGGGTGTTAGGAAAGCAGCATTTAAGGGGCACCAGGGTGGCTTAGCCGGTTAAGTGACTGACTCTTGGTTTTGGCTCAGGTCATGATCTCAGGGTCGTGAGATAGAGCTCCATGTCAGCTGTGCACTCAGTGCAGAGTCTGCTTCAGTTTCTCTCTCCCTCTCCCTCTGCCCCTGCCCCCCTACGCCTTGCTCTCAAATAAATAAATCTTAAAAAAAAAAAAAAGAATAAAGAGAAAGAAAGCAGCCTTTAAGCTAGTCCTGGGAACTTCCTATAGGGCAGTAGCAGACTTGGGTGACTCTCTCTGGGATATTTTGGCCATGTGATTTGTGGGTTTTGTGATTGATACTGATCTACAATCATGCCTGGTAAGAGGAAGGACATTCAGAAACTGTTTAATAAGAAGCTTCTGTGTTTTCTAAGTTTTTTTTTTTTTTTTTAAAAGAGGAAGTGGGGAGGGGCAGAGGGAGAGAGATAATCTCAAGCAGGCTCCATGCCCACCATGGAGCCCCACTCGGGGCTTGGTCCCACAGTCTTGAGATCATGACCTGAGTCGAAATCAAGAATCCAAAGCTTAGGGCGCCTGGGTGGCTCAGTCGTTAGGCGTCTGCCTTCAGCTCAGGTCATGATCCCAGGGTCCTGGGATCGAGTCCCACATTGGGCTCCCTGCTCGGCAGGAAGCCTGCTTCTCGCTCTCCCACTTCCCCTGCTTGGGTTCCTGCTCTCGCTGTCCCTCTCTCTGTCAAATAAATAAATAAAATCTTTAAAAAAAAAAAAAAGAATCCAAAGCTTAACTGACTGAGCCACCCAGGTGCCCCACTTCTGTGTTTTCTAGTGAGATTTGCGTATTGAAGTTTGCTTCATGTTTAATTAAGAAAAATCTCATAATCCCATTGAAAACAAATAGCATTATCATAATGTTTGGCAAAGGCTGATATTATAGGCAATAGGGAACCCAATTAAGGAAATACAAGGGTGAGACAGTGATGTTGAGGAAATAACCCTCTTAGCCTTGAAGCTGTGGAACATATCAAGTAATCGTTCAAAGAGGAACCAAACTGAATGGCCTAGTCTGAATTTATATTGTTTAGCTATTATTTGTCTCAGAATTTTTATGAGTTTTTTCAGTAGACAGCAAGTTCCACAGTTCCATGAAAATAATACATGTTCATGTGCATGGTAGTGTCTGGGAGAAACAAGTAGCAACAGGGATAAGATTATTTCCAAATGTTCTATCAAAAGCAAGACCTGCAAGTAAAGACCTAGTGAGTGCAATTCAGAGGTTGACAATTAGGCCTAATTTTGTGTGTCTGGAAAGTTGTTGCTGCGTGGGACACTTATTCACCTTTTGACTTATAAATAATTCTCAAGTGGCCTCTGATAAGGATGAATGCCATCAGAAACAAGACCCCAGAGGTTTTCTTTTTCTCAGGGGTTACATAGTCCTGTATTTGGAAGCATTACTCTGAGCTTGTTTATATATTTTGCATAGAATGCATTTCTAAAAATAGATTATGACCTCAGTGGAAAATTAAGTGAAACCATGAGTTGTCTCTATAAGCATAATGCTCTAGAAGTAAAAATATGTGCAATAATACAGAGGGAGGCCTGAGAGCTACCACCCTCAAGTCTCCATAGTCAAGAGAGATGCCTTCAGCAGGACCATTCAAGAGAAACACAGAAGTGCCATGGGGTTTGAGGGCAAAGGGATAGGCATTGGTCCTGTGCCTGAGCATACTGAAGGTAAGGGACTGGGGCTAGAGCCACCTGCCTGCTGGCAGAACAGAGAGAAACATTCTTCATGGGAATACACTGCACTTTCAGTCACGATGACTGGCAAGAGTGTGTAAAAGTGTCTCATTGACTGGACCGGGGACACACCAGAGCAAAATAGCCTGGAGCCTTTTCTGAATTCTGCCCAAGATGATAAGTGGAAGAGAGCAGTTACTCTAGTAGAGGTGCGACTCTGGGTGGCTGAAGGCAGAGAGAGGGAGATCAGAAGCTAGAAGAGAGGCATGGCCTGTGTCAATTGGGCTGCTCAGAAGGCTCCAGGGGGGGTATCTTGAGATCCAACCCCAGAGCCCCATCATAGGAAGTCAGCCCTAAAACTCTTCAAGGCCACAGAACACAGCTGCCAGATCACAAGAGGACTGGATAGCTAAGTTACCTCCTGTTTATCCCTCTCTTTCTCCCTCCATCCCCGGAGGAATGAGAGGCAGCATTGGGAAGACGCAGAAGAGGAGGAACAGCACGAGGCAGAGAGACAGGCTCACCATGCCCCTTCCTCCCCACTACTGGTTCTCCAGCCAGGGAGCTGAGGAGCTTTAACTTTGAATGAGCTTCAGATTATTGAATTAAAATCAAGACTGTTTTTGTGACTAACAGAGACAGAGGGACTTTGCACTAAGAGTGTTCAAAAGGGTTTATGGAATCTGCCCAAGATTTCATCTACTTTCCATGTAGGGAAGACACAGGCCTCGGGACAGAGTCAGAGAACTGGCTGAGAGAAATAACAGAATCCTTTCTCTAACCCCAGTTTGGAGACCTACGTGTTCAATGTACCAGTTATACTAGTTTATTGATTTGTTGCCCTCTTTATACTGAGAGCTTCTTGGGATAGAGACCATATGTTATATTCATCTTTACAAATCTTGATGAATCAGTATTGGACACACAGCAAATGCTTGTTGAATGAATAAATGAACAAATCAATTGATAAACGGGGGGTCATTTAGTGTAGTGATTCAGGGTCCAAACTTGGGCTTTGACATTGATTAGTTGTGAGTCCTTCAGCCAGTTACTTAATCTTTTTTTTTATTATTTTTTTTATTTGAGAGAGAGAGAATGAGAGACAGAGAGCATGAGAGGGAGGAGGGTCAGAGGGAGAAGCAGACTCCCCGCCGAGCAGGGAGCCCGATGCGGGACTCGATCCCGGGACTCCAGGATCATGACCCGAGCCGAAGGCAGTCGCTTAACCAACTGAGCCACCCAGGCGCCCCGCCAGTTACTTAATCTTATTAAAACTTAACCAGTTATATAACCTTTTACTTGCCTTTTAGTTTAATTTTATTTTTTAGGGGGAGAGGGGTAGAAGGAGAGAGAATCTTAAACAAGCCCCACACCTAGTGTGCAGAGCCTGACCTGGGGCTTGATCTCACCACCCTGAGATCATGACCTGAGTTGGAATGAAGGGTCAGACGCTTAACAGACTGAGCCACCCAGGCGCCCCTTAAAGTATTTTAAAGAACAAAATAGTATTTACCTCATAGGATTTTTTTGAGGATCAGAGGTGATATCAAGCACGTATAATGCTTAGCCCAGTGGCTGGTATATAGTCAATGTTCAGCAAATGGGAGCTACAATGACACCATTACTATTGCTGCAGTTAGGGATGGAGTTGCGCGGTTAGTGTGCAAAGACCACTCCTCCACTCCCGCTGGGCCTGGTGTGCTTGATTTTTTTTTAAAAGATGTATTTATTTTAGAGAGAGAGAGGGCAGGAGCGGGAGGGGCAAGGGGAGAGGGAGCGAGAATCTCAAGCTGACTCTGCGCTGAGTGCAGAGATCCACTCGGGGCTGGATTTCATGACCCTGAGATCAGACCTGAGCTGAAATCAAGAGTTCTATGCTCAATCGACTGCACCACTCAGGTGCCTCAAGTGTCCTTGATTTTGATAGTATGTCCTTGACTCCAGCTGGGCCTGATGACTTTCATGCCCGAGTCTCTCTGTTTTACCTCCTCAAGGAGGAGGCTTGGTTTTCTGCTATGTCGGGGAGGGGCAGCTGTGCTGCTCCAATGGGTGGAGGAGTCCTGGCTGGTGGACTTAGTGTTTTTTTTTTTTAAATAACTGAAGTATAGTTGACGCACAGAGTTGCATTAGTTTCAGGTGTGTAACGCAGTGATTCAACAACTCTGTCTGCTGGCCTCACCACCAGTGTAGCCACCACCTGTCCCCAAGCCATGCTCTTACAGGACTACCGACTGTGTGCCCATGCTGTGCCTTTCACTCCCAGGAGAAAGTGCTTTTACATGGACACTCAGTCAAGACTCCAGTTTTCAGCCTCCCCCCGGAACCGAACCTCCACTTTCAGAGGTATGTGCAACTTCTCCTTCCTAAGTCTTTCTGGGATTCCGTAGCCCAGACCAGCAAAGCTGTTCCAGTTCCTTGGCTTTGCAAAGTCAGTTACCACTGACTTTCCAGTTTCCCATGTTTTGTTGCTTTTTGCTTCTTCTTTGTCCTTGTGATTTATGCCTTAAATAAAATCCTTTTACCATCACATGGGCAGAGAGGGCAAGGGAGATTGGGAAAAATCTATAATAAATACGAGTGTTCAATAAGCCAGGTATTATTAGAATTAGGTGTCACTTTTATAATAAAAAATCATTGTGGCTGAAAAAAAGAATTGAGCGGCACCTGGGTGGCTTAGGTAAGCATCCGACTCCTGATTTTGGTTCAGGTCATGGTCTCATGGTCTTGAGCTTGAGCCCCATGTGGGGCTCCACACGCTGGGTGTGGAGCCTGCTTAAGATTCTCTCTCTCCCTCTTCCTTTGCCCCTCACCCCTCCCCAGCTTGTGTGTTCATGTGCGTGCGTGCGTGTGCACATGCTCTCTCTCTCAAAAAAATTGAGTTGGAGATATACAACGTATATGTTCATATTTTTCTACATATAGTTAATAATACAAAGCAATTCATGCTATTTTGCAAAATAAACTATGTAGACAATAAGCCATTAAACATTTTGATAAAGTAGCAATTACTAGGGGTGAGGTTATCAAAGAAGTCCACATAGCAGAGGTGGCAATTTTCCTGGACTCTGAATAATGGGTAGAACTTGGGTTTCTTAAGGGAGCAGGTCTCTATTTAGCTCGTTTCCTTATTAACAATTACGTGTAAATCAGGATATTATCTAGTGTAGTAGCCATTGCTTTGGCTTCTCAACATACTTTTTCCTTGTTATTCCTTCATTTTGATAAGAGATGAATTCTCACTTGGAGAGAATGAAAGCAGCACAACAGAGGAAAGCAGAGCCTGGAGACCGAGAATGATGACAAGACTTGAGCTCGATCCAGCTCCATCTAAAGCCGGAACACCTGTGGACTTCCAGGTTGCAAGAGCTGATAAATTCTGTCCCCCCTCCATTTTTTTCCTTAGGTTAGTTTTAATTGGGTTTTAGTCACTTTCATCAGAAAGAGTCCCAGCTAATACGACAGAGTAATGAGACAGTATTTAACTCTGAATTTTAGAAGAGCACCACCGTGGGTAGAGCTAGACCTTAATTTATAGTCTATTGAAATTACAACTCGAAGGTTGTTTCTCATTAAGCTTATTGGTGGTAGATAATTTTTATCCTTTGACTCAAGGCAGTGTGGGAACAGAAGGGTGTCTGCATTTTCCCTTTGGAGCTTGTTATTTTTCTCATAACAGATGAATTATTTGTAAGCAAAAATTAAAGATAAAAATCAATTCCCATTATCTTTAAAAAAATGTGGTGAACATGTCCCTAGAGTTATGAGAGCTGCGGGGTAATTCATCTATGGAGTGCTGCTGGAAGGCAGAACCCACTGAACCCCCAGAATTCAGGATTAAGGGAAATGATAGTTTTATGCTTATTGATTAGAAGTTTTTGCCACAGAAGCCGGGGCAGAGATAGCCAATCTCTGGGTGATCTGGCAAATTACTTCATAACCGTTAACTAATAACAGCTAATTAATACATAAGTACACACTATAGGTCTACTATTGTTATGTTTCACCACAAATAAGTACTGCTGTTGTCATTGTTTTCATTTTCCAGGTAAGAAAAATGAAGGCACAAACATGTTTAAGCCAGGATAGGCAGCTAGGCATCTGATGCTAGTAGGACATTCCCTTACTCACTGCATTATACTGCTCTAGCTTATTAGTCACTCCACGGAAGCACCCTTTGCTGTAGCTGCGAGTCTCAGGTCTCAAAGCAAAGAGTTTGAGGCAAGAGACAAAATTACTCGGATAATCAGGAAAAGGGGAAAAAAAATCAATTTCTGCATGAAATGCATTCCTCCGATTGCTTTAATTGTGGTGACTTTTTCTTGGGAGGCTTTAAATATTGTTCCATGAATGGTTATTAGAATTACTGATAAAGAATAAAGAGAAAGAAAGATAATGACTTAATAATGCCTTCTTATTTGGAAGGAAATAATACTTAAAAACTGTGGCTCTCCCTCTGGGGGCAATTTTGCCACCTGCAGGGCGTTTGGCAATGTCTGGAGACTTTTTGGTTGTCACAGCTGGGAGATGCTATTGGCATTGAGTAGGTGGAGACCAGGGATGCTGCTAATCATTCGACAATGCACAGGTCAGCTTCCACAACACAGAATTGTCTCCAAATGTCAGTCGTGCTCAGGTTGAGAAACTCTACCTAAAACAACGAGAATTCATCGAGGATACTATTTACTTACTTACTTATTTATTTATTTATTTATTTGACAGAGAGAGAGACAGCGAGAGAGGGAACACAAGCAGGGGGAGTGGGAGAGGGAGAAGCAGGCTTCCCGCTGAGCAGGGAGCCCAATGCGGGGCTCAATCCCAGGATCCCGGGATTATGACCTGAGCCGAAGGCAGACGCTTAACGACTGAGCCACCCAGGTGCCCCTCATCGAGGATACTTTTAATGAGCCATGTAGACATCACTTTTCCAAGCTCAGAAAAATTTGAAAACAGGAGACAGTTTATTATCTTGGCAAGTCCAGAACACAAAAATAAGTTTACGGAAATGACATAGCTTAAATTGGACATATGAATAGAACGATAATCCAAAGTTTCTCATTAGAAAGAAAACTTATCTGTTCTTTGTGGTTTAGAAAAATTCTTTGTGGGTTCGAGGGACCAGTTTTCAAAACTGCCAGCTTTTAGTTACTGAAAAAAATAAATTTTCTTATGACGAGACAACTCAAATTCATCAGCAAATGACCTTTGCTGACTTTCCATCATTCTTCTAATATTTCTCAATGGCTAGGGCTTTAGTAACTCCAGTCAGACATGACTTGATTAAAAAAAAAAAGAAATTTTTATCTAAATGGAAAAAGAACATAATTTAGATTTATTAGTATAAAGACCAAAATGCAGTATTCTTCTACTTAATCAGGAGACAGTACTTTTTATGATGATCTTAGTCTCCTTAATTTGAATATTTCAAAACTAATTATATTATGAAAATTGAATGCCACACACCAATTCACTTGGATTGTATTGATCATGATGAACTAATTACTTTAGATTTATGATCTGAATAATTTATATTGTGCAACCCACTCCACATTAGTGGTTTTTGCAAAGTGGTGCAGAAAGGCAATCTTTTGCCAACTTCTGTTCGTGTTTGAAGAAGAATTTCCTATATGTATGTCAAAATCTGTCACCACAGAACCCAAAGATGTCAGGTTATATAACGCCTCGACAGAGACGTAGAGAACATTTATAAAGGGAGATTACTTTTTTTAATGGAAATGATTAAGGAAAGATGCACTGTTGCAGTTAAACAAAAGTCTTACCACTGTGACTCTGGTCTGATGCTGTTCCTGGAAGGCCCTCAAAGGTGTTATTCACATAATCAACCAGGGGCAGGGCATATACTTCTTTGGTCCTACCAGAGCCAAGTGATCATTATGGTTGGAGGTGAGAGCTAGGTGTAGCATTGAAAGAAGAAGAGTGGGGATGAAAAAAGGGAGAAGTTTTCATTCATTCATTCATTCATCTACTCAGTATGTATTTTTTCTTTCCAGCTTTAGGAAGTATAATTGACAAAAAGTATATATTTAAGGTGTATGAAGTGATGATTTGATATATGTATACATTGTGAAATATACACTGCAATTAAACTAATTAACATATCCATCATTTCCCACAGTTACCATTTCTTTTTCTTTTTTTATTTTGTGGTGCATTCAATATGTATTTATTGATCTTCTAATATGTGCCACGCCCTGTGTTTGTGTTGGCAGCAGAAAGTGAGGAAGGCAGAATAGAAAAAAAAGAGGACAGCTTGACAAGGGACCAACCGGGCTTTTTCCTGGTCTCATAAAGTTTACAGGCTGCGGGGTGAGGGCAGGGGAAACTATCAAATAGATAATTTGTTACACTGGTCATAAATGAAACAACAAAAAATATAAGGTATTATGAGAAAGAATGACTAGAAGAACTAATTTAACCTTGGGGTCAGGAGAGGTAGCTGGTAGTTGTAGTCTTGCTTAGTGCATAAAAAACAACAAACAAAACTAAAAAACAAAGGCATGGCTCGTAGTTGATAAGCAGCACAATTCAGATATCAAATATTCCTAGTTAAGTGTGAGGTTCTAGGCCTTTAAAAGACATGGAATCCTGCAGTAAGCTAGTAAAGCAAACCAGAATCAACAGGATACGAAAAAGTTCCGATTGGCCTTAGCTACTGAATGTCTTCTGTGAAAAAGATGGCTTTAAGGAAGGGTGAAGCTGGTGAGTGGGCAAAGAACAGGGAGAGAATGGCAGGTCTAGGAGACGAGTTCAGAAGGTGTCGGGAGCAAGCAAGAGGTAAACAAATGGTGGGACAGGCTAAGGAGCCTGTGAGGAAAACTGGCATCAAGTTCACAGGAAATGAAGCATGCTCTGAGGCAGCAGGAAGTGGAGCCCTGGGTGAACCTCCAGCAGAGGAATCTGACCTGGACAGGAAGTGAAGGGCATCTTCTGAGGAGCAGGAAGGGGAGGCTGTTTTTTTGTGTTGGTCGTAATGAGGAAAAGAAGTATCAGTTACATAAACTTTTGCTAAAGTTTCTGTCCTGTTTGGGGTTTTAGGCAGTTTGGAGCTTCTCTAACAAAATAATCTGGCCTTCTGGGAGGTATTTGTGAGGGACAAGAACAGGGAGAAGATTGGAGTGTGGGGAATTGCTGTGGAGATGTCTTATGTCGGCTCTCTTCTGGGGAACACAAGATATCTATCTCGGATCCAAATCAGAAGGAAATAATTCCCCCCCTGCCTCATCTCCCTTCTCATGATGACATGATCCACATGTGACTCTTGGTTGAGATAAATCTAATTTATGTTATAATAACATCAAAGTTTGAGGAGTGGGAAATAGTTAAGAAGTTGTTTGTTGGTGATTATATGGATAATTTATTCTGTTTCGACTGAAGAAGGAAAAGGATAAAAGAAGCCAAAACCCCCACCAAGTCCCCTAGTGTAAATGGGGGAGGGGAACACACTGAGAAATTACCACTGAGGACATATGTAAAAAAATATATATATACATATATATATATTTTTTACCAGTCGTAAACAATGTGGTATGAGGAAAGATGGAAGAAATAAAAATAACCAACATTAAGTTAAAAGGGATAGAGAAGCCAAAATAAGAGGTGAATGTTGCAGAGAATCTAGCTAACTTTAGAGACTAGAGGTTCCTTCGAACATTTCTTTTCAAGACACTGTGGGGTTTTACATATTTCAGGATTTAACAAAATCCTAAATGTAAAGGTCTTAAATACACACAAACATTTTTTGCTTCTTCCTCTGAAGGGAGGAGACACTAGGAGATGTGTTCTTGGCTGTCATTTGAAGAATAGCTTCTAGTACATTTTATTTTGCGTTAAAAGCTCTGGAGAACAGTTGGCAAATAGAAATTGGTCCACAGAAATAACATAGCTTCCTGGAACTTAGGGGGAAGGAAATGGGTGGTTTCTTTAATTACTATAGTATTTGTGTGTGTGTGTGTGTGTGTGTATTATAGCTAAAGATAGCATTCTGGCTCATGTCCTCAGGAGGGAAGGTGAATCTGGAAATTAATGAATTCAAAAGTGTATACAGTTGTGTTGAATTTGCTAAGTAAGACAATAATGCTCTTTGTTTTTAATATCCTGGCTTGATCAGAAAGAGTGGATTGAAATTTGTTCTCTGATATTTAATCAGTTTAAATTAAAGGACATTATTATTTACATATGGAGAGTTAATGAATTTAATGTAGGCAAGAAAGCTTATTTACAACAAAGATGTGATGGGGTGGCAAGAGGAGTGTTGATAGGGCCTTAATTAATTGATTTGCTAATTATTCTTTTCTGCTGGGTGTTATATAGTCCTTTTACTCATGAGCAGCAGTAATAAGAATGCTGCAGCAAGCTATTTGAACTCACTAGTAGTAACAATACCTTGGACATTTTAAGATATTTTGGGATCCTTTTTAAAATTCTCTTTTATGCTGAGAAATTGTGGACTTTGTAAACTTGAAGAACTAAATATATTCTTTATGTAAACTTAATTATCAGCCCAGGTCTGGGCTTCACATTTAGTGAAGTTGGAAATAGATGACAGATTTGAATTTAAATAAAAATTTAAAATATCTCTCATAGCAATGCCAGGAATTTATTTTTTTCTTAAAGACTGACCGGTAATAGATGCATCTATGCTCATTGGTATAGAAGTTCAACTTTTCTGTAGGCTTACACTTTTTTCTAGAAAGTCATGGTACTAAAGAAATTCAGAAATCTCCAGGAGATTCTGTGCAAATGCAAACTCATTCTTTTTTTCTTCCACATGTTCACTTCTAATAGCCCCTTGGCCTGACCCCTTCACTTCATCTAGTTTGTGAGTCCTGTACAGTTTCTTCCTTAGGCATGCTCACTCCTGACACCAAGTTCTTGCTTAGGCTGTGCCTCCTGCCTAGAGAGCGGTCTCTTCCCTTAAGGCACATCCTTTCTCCATCTCAGTTTTGTCTTGTATCTACACTGATTGGGAGGAGGTGCTGAGTGATAGGGGCGGCTAACATTTACTAAGCAGGGCTCATGCTTTAGGCCCTGTGTTGGCAATTTACATGAATTGTTTGATAATGCCCCCATTTTACAGATGGAGGAAACGAGGCTTAGAGAACACCAGTGGACTTGCCAGTAGTAAGTGGTATAAAGTCAGAATATGAATCTAGGTCTTTTTGTTACTGCGTTGTTGTCATTTCTAGACTTAATCATAGAGTGCCTTGAATTGCTAAGGCCTGATTTCGCTAACCAGATGGTCAGCTGCTGGCAGGCAGGGACCTTATCTTCTAGACTGCATAGAGTAGATACTCAATAGTTATAGCCTTCTGTTGAAATGAAAAATAAAATGTAAAATGTCAAAGAATTTTATAAATAGATTAAACATTGGAAGAAAGAAAGAAGTCCCAGAAAACTAGTTTCTCAAAATCACTACATGAAAGCCACAAGACACTGGTTCTGTGTGAGCCAGGCCCACCCCCATGGGTATCTAGAAATGTGGTGGGTTTTTCTTAGGGCATTAGAATACTGCACTTAGTGGGTGGAAGACAGGGCTGTCCCACGCTCCACAGAACAGGGGAGAGTTCCTTAACATGGCCAGCCCCACACACTAATAGTACTCCTGCTGAGCGGTAGCACCTGGCTTTGCAGCCCAGTGGTGGAAAATGTGGACCCGGAAGCTACATTGAGTTCTGACTGTCTCCACGTTTTTCTAGCTGTGTAACTCCCATCACGTTAACTATGTGCCCTCTACTCCTGACACAGAGTGCCCAATAAAGTCAGTTATTACTGCTTCCACAGAAGTGTCCCCGATGGCAAGAAATGATCTTTGGGAGTGACAGGCTTTATTAGACTAATAGTAACAGTGTACAAATCAAGATGTATTCTAAAATGGTGCTTCTCAGACCTTGATGTGCTTACAAGTCTCCTGGAACTCTTGTTAAAATGCAGATTCTGATTCAGGAGGCCTGGCGTGCGAGTCTGCATTTCTGACAAGCTCATGATGCTGGTGCTCTTGTCTGTGGACCGTGGGTTGAGTGGTAAGATTCTAAAGTAACTTGGGGGAGCAGCTCACTTAATAAACAATCAAGCATTCATTGCATGTTTATTGATAAATTATAGAGATGGAGGTAATGGAGGTTGGATATAAAGAATATAGAATTCAGTTTCTTCACAGAAGGAACTTCCATCTGTTTTGCTACTTGAGGGAGAGAGAGAGAGAGAACATTTTCCATGGATAACCAATGGAGAACTATATTTCTTAAGAGAAAAAGGCAGAGAAATACTTTCTACCTGTGTTTCCTCATTAAAAAAAAGGGCATTTGGAATACCCAAATAATGAATAATTTTAGAGGAGATACTGTAACTAAATACATGAAAGACTTGGCTGCTATTCTCAGCTGCAGGATGTAAGCCTTGCCTATCTCAGGACTAATGTGAGCCGTGTGTTTGAGTTTTTTCTGTGTGTGAATGTGAGCTGTTGTGTATGTGTGCGAGCTGGGAAGTGTCTGAGGTCTTTGCTGGCAATTGCTTTCTTCAATATGGATAGAGAAGGGGGAATCTAATAGCCCCCTCCCAACCCTTAAAGATTCAAACTCTGAGTTAGGGGGCAGAAGTTCCCAAGGCAGCCTTGACTAGGAACTTTGCATATTTTAGGCAGTGGAAGTTATTTGAATATAGTCATTGAGAGAAGAGACTACTCATTATCCACTTAAAATACTTCCCGGCTGCAGCACGCTGTTGTACTGACGCCAAAGCAATTGGCTTTGCATTTGGCCAGATGATTTAGCAAGAAATTTTGCAAATTATGCAGTCCTTACAGATGGTGCTGTTGGGTTTGTTAGAATGTTTTAAAACACTGACATACTTGACCATGAACTGAATTTCCAGCCTCTTAGAGCTACTCCAGTCAATTCTAGACTCTTTCCACCAGCAGCTGGAGACCAGGAACAGACTTTTCCTGCAACCTTTTGATAAAGGATTTCCTTTAAAAACCACTTGTCTAATAAAATAACTCGGTGGTAAACTTGGCCAAGGGGAACTCCTGGAACTTTTCGGTATCTTTGCTTATCTCTGAGTTGCTTGAGTAACGTTTTAAAATGGTTCTTAATTGACTTTCTGGTGCTCTGCCTGGAGGTCGAGGAGGAGTATTTTTAGGAGGGATGATGACTGTGCTCTGCCAGTGTGAGGGGTAAATCCCTGAGAGATTGTGATGAGGGTCTGTGCCTGAACGTGTGGAGAAAGAACAGCTGGAGGATCCGGAAAGAGGTTTCTAAATTTGCCTCTAGAAACTATTAGAAAGTTCAAGGTACTGTATCATCTTCAGAGGCCCATTTCTTGCTCAGATCTTTGCAACGGGGACTAGTCCTGATCTTTGCTGTTAACTGCTTGCTTGTTTTCTTGGTTTCTATTTGAATCACCTTTTATCAATCTCCCTCAATGCCCTTTTGGTTGCGCTTATTTCAGCTTTACGTAAGCAGCATCACTGGATGCATGAATGAGGCAGCTAAAATTCCCCAGGGTTACTGAACTGCCCTTCATCTATTTTTAGCACTGCAATGAATTTACCATAGACCAGAGCATAATTCAATCACTCTAAGCCGGAGAGCAGATTCTGAGGTTTTTTTTTTTTTTTTAACCTTTCCCAGAGGCATTTGGTATAGGCTAAGCTTAAAAGCACATAATTCAGGTGGCGCCTGGGTGGCTCAGTCGTTAGGCGTCTGCCTTCGGCTCAGGTCAGGATCCCAGGGTCCTGGGATCGAGCCCCACATCGGGCTCCCTGCTCAGCAGGAAGCCTGCTTCTCCCTCTCCCACTCCCCCTGCTTGTGTTCTCTTTCTCGCTGTGTATCTCTCTCTGTCAAATAAATAAAATCTTTAAAAAAAAAAAAAAAAAAAAAAAAAAAGCACATAATTCAATCATTGATTATTCAAGATAAGTCATACCTAGGCTTCTGTGATTACCAGATTGTCACTGTCAACTAGATGTTCAGCTCTCTTTCCTAATTTTGCGTTGGAAGCTGCATAAAGCCTATTGCGTCGTGTGTGTGTGTGTGTGTGTGTGTGAGTGTGTGTGTGTGTGTCTGGCAATGCAGAAATGGCAACAAAAAAGTATCTGGTACCCACTAGGAGACTGATGACAGCCAATTTGACAGCTCTCTCTCAGTCAGAACCTCTTTCTTAAGAGAACTCTTGGCCTACAGCTGGAGCTGCTTGATCTTTGCCCTAGGAACCCTCCATTAAGGTGACGACAGTGTGTCTTATTTACCACCATGGTTTCATATAGGGCCTTAACCTTTTCTGAATAGAGGAGTTGGAAGGAGGCATTCATTTGTTGATTGACTCATTCATTTCTTCAACAATCTTTCATTGATGAACATCTGTATTTCAGCTGGAACCCTGGAATGGTGTTTCCCCAGCTTTTGATAGAAATATATTCTACCACCCACCATTTTGGCTGTAAGAGCTCCTTATACCTCCTCTACTTCTTGAGAACATGCTCCTCTAAGGTGGTTAGCTCTATGCTCCTATTAAGGGTTACTCCTTTGCTTTGCCTCTGCAGGGTCAGCACTACTTCTCCTAGCAAAGTGGCCCCTCCCACTTATGAATGTTGCTAGTTTCTGTCATTAATTTCTTTCCCTCAGGGTCAAACTGGAGGTTAAGGAGATAGTCGTCCTGTGATGTGACCTGTGATGGCTTTGGGATGTGTCCACTTGGCTAAGCTGAACTACATCCTCCAGAATTCCTTTTCTAATGTGTTTCTGGCTATGGTGAGCTACAAAGAAGATTCTTTTGTAAAAATTGTTGGCTGATAGCTAGGCAGCAGCTATTTTGTAACACACACACCCCCACTCCCAATACAACCAAGCACCAATCTAGGTGCTGCTGTGAAGGGATTTTGCAGATGTAATTAAAGTCGCTACTCAGCTGAGTTTAAATTAACCAAAGGGATATTGTTCCAGGTGATTTAATCAGAGGAACCCCCCAAGTTTCAGTGAGATATAATTGACATACAACACTGTATAAGGTTTAAGGTACACAGCATGATGGTTTGATTTATATTGCAAAATGATTACCACAGTGAGTTTAGTTAACATCCACCATCTCATATAGATAGAGAAAATTAAAAAAAAATTTTTTTTCTTGCGATGGGAATGCTTAGGATGTACTCTGTTAACAACTTTCAAATATCTCATATAGCAGTATTAACCAAAGTCACATGTTGTACATTGCATCCCCAGTACTTATTTATCTTCTACCTGGAAGTTTGCACTTCTGACCACCTTCATCCAATTCCCCCTCACCTCCAAGCAAAGCTTTTAAAAAGAGGGTTTAAACCCTCCGTGATGTCAGAGAGTCCACACACAGAGCAGAAGGAAAGCTGTAAAACGTTTTTCTACACTCTGGGACAAAACTTATGTTGGTGCTGCTGATCTGCTGATTTGCCTTGTTGGTGCAAAGTAGCAGCTGGGCCTGAGATTGCTTTCCATTCCAGCTGGATCCTCATTTGATTTCACCGACTCCTGGGCCAAGTGTGTGTATTCAACTCCAGGACCGAGAGCCCGGGTGCTGCAGGATGCTCTCATCATCAAATTCACTCTTGTGAGGTCCCAGCCTGCTTGTGATCTCTGCTTTCTGATGCCTGCCCTATGGATGTCAGGCTTGCTTAGCCAGCTCCTACAACTGTGTAAGGCAATTCCTTGTAATAACTAAATGGGTAGATTAAAAAAAACCCGAAAAACCCTTATAGTGGTTCTGCTTCTCTAGTTAAATTCTGACATGCTACATGAACTAAAGAAGCAATTGTTTTCTTTAAATGTCATGAAGTTAGGCAGTCGGAAACCTAAATGGCCACCAACGTTCATTCATTCATTCGTGTAACAGTTCTAGCGTTGGCAATAGAGCAATAAACAAGGTGGATTTGGACCCACCCTGGGAGAGCAGACCTTCTAGTAGGAAAGCAGATGTTGAGCAATATTTACAAGGATAATAAGGCTAGCACGGAGCTGTTAGAAGATATAACTGGGAGATCTGACCTACTCTGACATGTCAGAGAAGGGAAGTAAGGCCTTGGAGAGAGAGCAAGAGAGCATGACAACAAATGAAAGGCATCCAAGCAGTTCTTTAGAGAGTTGTTCATGGTGGTAGAAGGGATAAGGCTGGAGAGGCAAGCCATAGAGGGCCCTGCAAGCCAAGATAATGATGTCTGACTTTACGTGGAGGGACAAACATTTTTTTTTTTTTAAAGATTTTATTTATTTATTTGAGAGAGAGAATGAGAGACAGAGAGCACGAGAAGGAAGAGGGCAGAGGGAGAAGCAGACCCCCTGCTGAGCAGAGAGCCCGATGTGGGACTCGATCCCGGGACTCCAGGATCATGACCTGAGCCGAAGGCAGTCGCTTAACCAACTGAGCCACCCAGGCGCCCGGGACAAACATTTCTATTTAAAAATCTTCATACTTTAAAAAAAAAATTTATTTGAGAGAGCACATGTGCACAAGTGGGGGAGGGGCAGAGGGAGAAGCAGGGGGCTTGATCACAGGACCCCGAGATCATGCCTGAGCTGAAGGCAGAGGCTTAACTGCCTGAGCCACCCAGGCACCCCTAAAAATCTTCATACTTTGGAAGCCTATATTTCTTTTTCATTTTATGATACCCTACTATGATTTCACTCTGAGCCTTTAAAGATCGCACGGTGTTAGTGTGCTTGCTCCTGCCTCTGCTTTTATTTCTTTTAAGTTTTTTTCGTATAGTCCTTTGTATAACCCACGATGCTTTTTTTATTATGCTGTTGTCACACTGGCTATTGTCATACTATTTTTAACCCATTCTCCTTATGCTTTGAATTTTCACAGTACACCTGTTAAAGGAAAAAGAAAACAAAATCTGAACTCTTAATACTAATTTACCTGACAGTTCCCTTGTCTCAGTGTTTATTTTCTGTTCTATCAAAACTTGCAGCCAGGGTTTCTGGAGGGTGGGCGATTCACCTGGCTTCATTATTCCTGGCCTTCTGTGCCTATCTGAGGTGCAGGGAGCTCAGCCCTTCCTTGGGCTTTAACCCTTCCTGCCTGCTAAGCACCCTGATGCTAGGATTTTCTTAATTAAGTAAATGAGCCACATACCATCCTTGAAAAGTGGGGCAGTAAATACCATCAATTACATGGATTAGAGAGTTAAGAAAGACTGGAGAAACTAGAACTTATGTGACAAAACCAATCACAAATCTGAGTAGGTTAAGCATGAGCTCAAATTTAATTTTTGTCTTCCTTTGCTTGTCTTCATTTTTCCAAAATGCCCTCTTCAGGTCTCCCCTATAGCTGCCTTTGGGGAAGCAACTAGGTATAGAGGGGTTAACCAAATTTTAAAATTTTAAAAGCAGACTGATTTGGGTTGAAAATCTGGTCCCACCATAGCCTATTCCTTTATCTGTAAAATGGGAAAAACATTATCTACCTGTCAAATGACATGTGCAAAGCAACTAGCTTAATCTAGGTACATAGATGGGGTTTAATAAATTTGCAGTATTAAACACTATGATCTTGAATGAGGTGCGTGGCAGAAGGAGAGGATTTAACTACATAGCAGTTTACTCTTTCTTTTTACCCTTTGTACACATTTTTTACCCTTTGTACACATTTTTTTTTAAGATTTTTATTTATTTATTCATGAGAGACAGAGAGAGAGGCAGAGGGAGAAGCAGGCTCCCAAGGAGCAGAGAGCCCGATGCGGGACTCGATCCCAGGACCCTGGGATCATGACCTGAGCCGAAGGCAGACGCTCAACCATCTGAGCCACCCAGGCACCCGCCTTTGTACACATTTTTATACAAGGGGTAAGAAGCATCATTTGCTTTAAGAGCAGTATCTGATCTCTCAAGTTCCCAGTCAGGAGTCATGACAGATGGTCAGGTTCATAGATTGTGAGGACACTTGTAGAACTTCTCCAGACTTGTTTAAAATGAATTGGAGTTGGGGCACCTGGGTGGCACAGTTGGTTAAGCATCCGACTCTTGGTTTCAGCTCGGTCATGATCTCAGGGTCCTGGAATGGAGCCTGGTGTTGGGCTCTGTGCTCAGCAGGGAGTCTGCTTGACATTCTCTCTCTCCCTCTGCCCCTCCCCCTGCTTGTACACCACCCCCTTTAAAAATAAATAAATCTTTTTTAAAAAGGTGAATTGGAGTTAACTTTATTGTGGTAATTATTTCTCAACATATACACTATCAAATCATTATGTTGTACACCTTTAATACATTATATGTCAATCATATTTCAATAAAACTGGAGAAAAACTATCCTCACTGTTTAAAAAAAAGATGAATTGGAGTGAAAAAGTTTTGGAAATAGTGGTGAGGGCTGTGCAACATTGCAAGTATAATTAATACCACTGAATTGTACACTTAGAAATGGTTAAATGATAAATTTTATGTTATGTATGTTTTACCACAATAAAAAAAAAAATTAACCCCTCTCCCCCACCAAAAAAAAGAAGTGAATTGGAGAGAGGCCTGCTGGCTGTGTCTGAATAACTCCTCCTCCCACTCCCAAATGTAGGCTAGCTTAGTAATAATGTGACCCACTTAAGAACGAACGAACTGTACAGGGACTGTTGTTGCTAAATGCTTCTAGAATGTGAGTGAGGAGGGTCCATGCCTCAACTTCTCATCTTCCAGGTGAGGGATTGGAGACTGCACACACAGGTTGGGGACA
>NC_058407.1:47893157-47934019 GCF_002201575.2 Neomonachus schauinslandi
TGGAGACTGCACACACAGGTTGGGGACATCTTCCAGGTGAGGGGTTGCTAGCGACTGCACACACAGCGCCTCGGTCCCCTTTGAGCTGACCACAGCTGTTGTGCTAGATGCCATGCTACCTCACGGGAGCCTCTAGAGCTATCGAGGCCTCTGAGTGCTCAAGTGGGACCTTTTCCTTCCACCTTTTCCCAGGTGCCTGACCCTCGTCGCTAAGCATCCAGAGGCTCCAAGCTCTCAGACTGCAAAAGCCAGGACTAGGGCATTGGGTGTCAGTCCCAGCTTAGTCCTCCCACAGCTGAGCAGGTACAGGCCATCAGTGATGTCTGATGACTCCACAGCTTCTGTCCTGCTGTCTGAACTTGAGCACCAACCCTCCAACGGGCCACTCTCTTTCTCCTGTTGGGGCCTTTGCATATGCAATTCCCTCTGCCATGAATATTCTTCTCCACTTTGATAATTTCTATTCATCCTTCAGGTTTTCGGTGAAACATCCCTTTATCCAGAAAGCTTTCCTGTCCTCCCAGTCTACATTAGCTCAGACTGTTATGTGATTTTTGGGTAACCTACACTTTTTTGTAACTCTTACCTCACTTGTAATTACTTATATTATGTCCAAATTCCATGCATGAGGGCAGCATCTTAGTCTTTCCTATCCACCATTGTTTCCTGAAAATTTAGCACTGGGATGGCACATTTGTGTTCATTAAAGAAATAAAAACCCTAAAAATAAATCAGACCTGTCTTCTCATGACAGGGAGAATGAAGTGAATGATATACCTTTACCTGCATTAATGGGTAAGAGTGGCCAATAGTAGTAGGGCAGACACTGCCTTTAATCTGTAGAGACTGATCTGGGCACTGGACCAATCTCAATATCCAGTTGCTATTCCAAGGCAGTGTACAAATGAGCAGGGTGGAGGGACTGAGTTTGATCCCTCACACCAGCATTGCATATATGTGGGAATAAACAGTAAATCAGCAGCAGAGGGGATACAGGTTTGACACAAAGGAATGCTTTCCAGTATGATATTAAGGGTTGTTAAAAATGGGTCGGATTAAAGAGAAGGAAGACTTCCCTTGAGGCTTCAGAAAACAGGCCAGAGTTCCATTTCAGCTGGTTATTTTAGGCCTACCACAGGCAGCCGGGTAGACTAGACATCCTCTTAGGGTCCAATCGTTCCATTGCTCTGACCCCTAAGAAAGCTATGCATGCAGTTGTCGCCAATAAACATGCAAGCAAGTACACAAATGGGAGATGCCTCTAGCTAGTCTTGTGCCTGTAAATGTTTCTAGTTCCTTTTCTACCGAACATTCTGAATTCACCTTTTGTTTAGAAAATTACTTCAGTCTGAAGCACAGCAAAGCTCGTTCTATAAAGGACTGGTTCCGTATTTCAAAGGGAGACTTGCGATGCATACCAATTTAACCCTGGCACTGACACACACCTAAAATGGAGAACACAAGCTAGGCAAGAGGATTAAAAAAATAACCCACGACTCTGACTAATTCCAAGCATACAAAGAAAACGATGTGGACATTGTTGCGTGTCCTATCCAGGGAGGAGGGACACATCTTCCCTTCCTCTGGTCTTAAAGTAAGGGAAGAGAATGGCCTTGAATATGCAAATGAATCTAATTTAATTAACTTTTATGACCACAGCTCCTTTGAGATAACCATGGGAGCCAATTAGATTCCATTAAAATTCAGTCATTTCCCTGAAGCTTCAAAGAGACACCCTTGTCTTCTTGAGGAAAAAAAACAAAACAAAGAGAAACGTGAAAAGATGGAACCAGAGACAACAGAAAAGAGAGCTGTCTGCCGCGCTGTGCTGTTTGGTCTGACCAGAAGCTGCTTCCACAGTCACTGGCTCCAGGTCGTCACCCCGCGCATGCGTGGTGCGGCAGGCAGCAGTGTGAAATCGCTCCATGTCAGTCATGTAACTGCTGACCCACGGTTTATTGTTAAACTGAAGCTATGAAAGGTAAAGGTAATGATATTTCATACTTAGGGCCAAAAGGCAAGCCTCATGAAGGTGAGGGAAGAATTGCCTTGACCTCAGGCCACAGACAAAGAGGAACTTCTCCTATGTTTTCCTTTGCTGCCCAGTTGTGTCATAGTCTGTCCTTTTTCCTCCCCCCCAATTACAAATGTAATACATATTTAATGGAAAAATACAGAATGACTAAATGATGCTGCCGACATCTAACAAGAGTTTGGAAGGCTCTCTTCTGCAATGTTGTTCCCTTCCTTCCCCCTTCCTAAGCAAATTTTAGAGGACTTTGTGTGTTTGGGGAGGGTCCGGAGGGGGTGGAGTGGGGAGGGTGTAATGAATGTTTGGAGTGGGGGTATCATGTTCCAGGTCCTTCCTTTTCTTTACAGTTTATATCCAATGCACTTACCTCTCTCATCTCTAGCACTATGCAGTTACAGAGCTGCCAGTGGTTTTTGGATCCTGGCCCCTAAACAATTCTCCATGGTTAGGAAAACATATGGTGAGTCTATCAATTGTTTGAGCCTCCCTGAAAGTGCCTTGGGATCGGTACAGCAAAATGGGCAATTGGGTTTCTGGGAGCTGTGTTGCCTGCTAGTTCTAGAAACGTTGAATATCATGTGACTACAATGGTGCAATTAATTTTACTACTTTAGATAGCAGATGTTTCTACTTCTTCACATAGGCAAGCTACAGCTAAAACAAATACATGCTAAGAGTAGATCACAGTGCCCAGCATTTTGTGATTATATAATTGTGTAGGCTATTAATTGGAAGTAGAGTTAAAGTTGCTGTAGGAGATTTTTTGATCAAGTAGATTTAAGAACTTACATTTTATGTTTCCTTTAGATTTTTAAAATAATAAAGTACTAAATTCTAACAAGGTACACAATTATAAAATAATTAGAAATAAAAAAGATGATAATGTGGAAAACAGACACTTCTGTGGTTATAAGGGAAAGGAGAAATAAAAGAAAAATTAAAACCAAGTCTTTTTTTTCCCCCCATCAATAGTTTCATCTGGTTTGTTTTCAATATCTTTAGCTTAACTAGGTCTCAAAATTATTCCCTAGTTTAGAGTTGAATCATTTTGTTCCTGGACGATTATTACTTCAAGAGCTACATCTATTGAGCACTTACTGCATGCCAGGCACTTCAGCTTTTTTTTTTTTTTTAAAGATTTTTATTTATTTATTTGACAGAGAGAGAGAGAGCGAGAGCAGGAACACAAGCAGGGGGAGTGGGAGAGGGAGAAGCAGGCTTCCCGCCGAGCAGGGAGCCCGATGCGGGACTCGATCCCAGGATCCTGGGATCATGACCTGAGCCGAAGGCAGACGCCTAACGACTGAGCCACCCAGGCGCCCACTTCAGCTTATTTTAACCTTTATATTAATATTCTGAAGTCGATTGTACTAGATGGAGCAACTGAAGGCCTAATATCCATTCTCCCCTCTTCTTGTTTGCTAACAGAACCCAATTTTGCTTGAGGTGTCAGTGTATCCAACTAAATATTCACTTTCCCTGTCTCCATCACTGCTACGGTGGCTCTGTGATCCAATTCTAGACAATGAAATGTAAGCAAAAATCTGCTGGTGGCTTCTAAGAAGCTTTGCTCTTTCTTGATAAAATGGGAGACACATAGTTAACGCTCTGAGCCTACCCTCTACTTCTTTCTGCTTTAGGTGTCAGTGTGATGGCTGGAGCTGCTTTTGGTATAAATGTGATGGAGCTGCAGTAGCCATCTTGGAAAGATAATGCAATGAGCCAATATGGTAAGAAAGGAAGAGTTGAAAGGTAGAAAGACGCTGGGATCCTGATGACATTGTTGAACAGCTAAATCACCCCCAGCAACTGCATACCATGGTACTTCCAGTTGTGTGAGAAAGAAACAATTTTTAAAGCTATTGTTAGGGGGACAGTTATTTGTAGTTGAAAGCATTCCCAATCCCATTTCTCAGATAAGGAAACCAAAATGCTAAGTGACTTGCCGTAAGTATATAATCTACTTATATAATGGGGATTTTAACTCACAAAATTCTGATTCTAGAATCTAGAGTTTACTCTCTTAGGCACGATTCAAGTCCCAGCAGAAGTGTCATTTTTTAAATCTGATGCTTTCCCCTGCTTCCTTCCTTTCTAGGCTTCTTGCTTTTCCATCAGGCTCCTGTAGCACTTTAGACCTCTTTAGTGCAGCATTTGTCACAGGAACCCACACGCAGGGATCATGTATGACTCCTCTAGGATTTGCACATCTATCTCAGTGTCTGGCACAAAGCAGGTGTTGAAATTTGATTTTTGAATCTCACTTCTGCTCTTTTTCTTTAATACCCTCTGCAGGAGATGATAATGAAGAGTGAAAATAATAGGGAGGTAGTATAGGAACAGAAAAAAATCCACAGACTGGGTAATTGGTTCTTGAATTACTGACCATTAACCTAAATAGTACTCACAGTAATTTCTAATTTCTCTCTTCCTCTTCACTTCCAAGTGAACAGAAGCTGTTTTTATTGAGAATGAGCTTCTATCTTCATAGTAAGAATGAGTACTATTGCCCATATTGTAGAGCCTGAGAGTACTCAGGATATGCATGTGCTTTATAAAAGCTATCTCCCTCAATAGTTCATATCGAAGCAGTGAAAATCACTCCCGGGCCTACCCTGGACATATAGGAGGATTTCGTCTTCACTAATACTTGTTTGTGTTGTCTAAACCTCCGGGGAAAAAGAGAAACTGATGGAGAGCAATGCTCTCTATAAACTCTAACGAATGAAATTAAACTACAAGATGTAAAGGAATAGTCCTGGGGCACTAAGTTGTGTTTTTGTTGGAGGCAGGTAGACTATGGTAGGACACCATTAAATCCAATAAATTGTTATTCATTTTAATCCTGAAGTCTGAGAAGGAGGGTAGATCAAACGATAGTCATGTGGTACCCTTTCTCTGGTAGGCTTTCATTTGGTCTCCGACCCAGAAAATCTGGATCCGGTTCTGGCTCTGGTCCTTCTGGGCAGTGTGATTTGAATTAAGTCATGACTTCTCTCTGAACCATCTTCCTATTTAAGATGGGGCTACTAATCATACTTATTTCACAAGGTTAAATGAAATAAGCTATGTGAAAGGATCTTGTAGACTGGGGTGAAGTCTACCAACGGCAGTTAGGACTATTATTAGGCTGATCTGCAGGCAGCGGTGATGGAGAGAGAGTGGGAGGGAGGAACAGAATGGAGAATCATACTTAAGCTGCTCTCAGGGCTGCTCTGACTGAAACCAGGGTTTATTCTACGACAGCAAAGTTAATAATAATGCCCAGTAAAGCATAAGCCCTTAAAAATTAGTCTGGGATAAGGTTGGGTTTGCCAGAGAGGGTTGGTCCGGACATCACATGCTTCAAACCTGTGGTTGGCAGTCCGTTTGTTGCTCTATTATCGCCTGTTTTGGAAAGGGCGAATCTAAATTGGAATTCTCTTTTCTCTGTTTAACCTGTTTCTGCTGAGTTCCATAGCATTGATTATAGTTCTCACACCCTGCAACTGGCTGTTTCATTCTTGACTCACCTCCAGACTCATATATATCCCTCAGAAAACACAGAGGTTTTAGAAGTTGCCTATCCTTTAACCTTAACTTTGTGAATTCATGTGTCCCATGAAATAGCCAGGCTGTAGTATCTTTCTTGCCTTATTGTCCCTAACCTAAACAGGAGCAAAACCCTTGACAGACTCCCATCAGATCTTTCAAAAGAGAGGCAGACAAACGTAGGAGAGTTTCCCTGCAGTTGTGTGACCTTGGGCAGTTTCTTCAACTACAGAAAGAGGGATAATAATAACTAATGTGGAGCTGTTGTGAGCTCAAGCAATAATGTAAGGAAGAGCACCTGGTACATGGCAAGTAGCCAATAAACATAATTGCCGTTACTACTACTACTAATGATAATAATAATAACAGCAACAACAACATTAAAGGCATTCAGAACAAAATGACATTTAAAGTGAGTCCTGGAAAAGTTAATTTATAGTTAATAATCAAGAGGCTACCCATCAATATTTTCCATGGGCTGATTTAGAAAAAAAAGTCCCTGCCCTAGAAGGAGAGAAAAACATCAGCACATAAAAATCTAAATAACAATGCAATAGATGGAGGACATTTCACTACATTGGAAAACTGTTAAACAAGATAATCAAGATGGACTGAGAGTACCTACAGTGATTTTTTTTTTAGTTGAGTAGCTGCCTGGGTATTACTCTATAATACGTCAAAAACAGCATTACTTGATATTATATCATGACCATAGAGTATGACAGTGAGACCCCCTCAGAAGCCACCAGGACCCCATGTGCCAGCTGGTTTTTAGACCAGGAGACTTCAAATGTAGAGTCAAGATCTCTTTAAGGCTGGCCAAATAGATACAACCCCCACACCAGCCACTCATCAGTGCTAGACCTTATTCTTGGAGTTTCATTTTTTAGTTAAAGACCTTGATCCTTATTAAAATGGTGATATCCTTGCTGTCATCAATCACTGACACATTTGTATGAGTGAGCTTGGGTCCAGTTTGAGGATGAAGTTTTACTAGAGGAGAAGGCTCTCAGGGAATCTCCCACTGTGGGGAAGGAGAGAGGGATGCTTGGAGGCCGGGGTCGGGGGTGGGGAGGCCATCCTGACTGTCCTCTCTAGAGAAGCTGATTGGCCATCTTGTATCCTGCAGGCAGCTTTGCCCTCTGTATCCTTTCTCCTGGCACTGGTCATACTTAACAGAGATGGAACGCAGATTTCTCCCCTTATTCTTCTGTTTGTTCTCAAAACCAGAGAGAACAGGTGTTAAACTTATTAGCAAGGAAAGAAGGCCTTACGAGTGGTGAGAAATTGCACTTCTAGCTTATTTGTAAGACCTTGAATTTTGATGTTGTAAACTGTCCCCAGGGCTTTTAAAATATTGAATAAAACAAACTGAGGGTTCTAGAGGGGGGTGGGGTGGGGGGATGGGTTAGCCTGGTGATGGGTATTAAAGAGGGCACGTACTGCATGGAGCACGGGGTGTTATATGCAAACAATGAATCATGGAACACTACATCAAAAACTAATGATGAAATGTATGGTGATTAACATAACATAATAAAAAAAATATTGTATAAAAATATTGAATAAAACAATAAAAAAGTAATAAAGGATTTTTAATAGCCCAAGGCGGACAATATAGTTCTTCTGGTGAAAAAATTATGATGTAATATTAAATCACTCTTCTTCATGAAGATTTTCTTTTTAAATGAAGCAGGAACTAACAAACACTGAATTGAGAAAGAAAGCTGTTGTTGAATAATATATGATATTGAGGTTGGCTGTTATGAATGGTTCAAAGACCTATAGATAAAGTAATACAAAAACTGACAGATTTGCTATTAATTTTTATTAATCACAGTCTGAAATTATTTTGTGTATTTGTTTACTTGTTTACTACCAGTCTTCACACTAGAATGGAAACCCAGTGAGGGAGGACAAGCACCATTTCTATTTTTTTGCTATGTCTCCTACCATCCAGCACAGTGATTAGCATGTATTTGTGGAATGACAGATTTATAATCTAGCCTCATCCACTGGCTCAAAATTACGCTTTTCCTAAATTCACTTAAGTCAGTTAAGTGTCTGACTTCGGTTCAGGTCATGATCTCCCAGTCCTGGGATGGAGCCCTGTGTCAGGTTCCCCTCTCAGCGGGGTGTCTGCTTCTCCCCCTTCCTCTGGCCCTCCTCTCACTTGTGCTTTCTTTCTCTCTCTCAAATAAATAAATAAAATCTTTAAAACAAAACAAAACAAAACTCAATCCTGACCTGAAATCATATAATCACAAAAATATTCTTCAATATACACAGATTAGTATGGCTCTGTTTTTTTTTTTATTTTTTTTTTTAAAGATTTTATTTATTTATTTGACAGAGAGAGAGACAGCGAGAGAAGGAACACAAGCAGGGGGAGCGGGAGAGGGAGAAGCAGGCTTCCCGCAGAGCAGGGAGCCCGATGTGGGGCTCGATCCCAGGACCCTGGGATCATGACCTGAGCCGAAGGCAGACGCTTAACCGACTGAGCCACCCAGGCGCCCCGGCTCTGTATTTTTAACATCTGTCATTTTTAAATAAATTATTCAACATTATTACGTTACTTATAAATGACATCAATCAATTAGCACTGCAGGACTAAGTCTTGAAGAATTGTTTTTAGAAGCTAGATTGGTAAAGCGTTAGCTATTCATATTCCCCAGAAAGGATTAAAGTAATTTGGACCCTCACCAGGCTCCCTCTCTTCTTCCCCTATTGAAAATTTAATTAATGCGCACATTATTTGGGCTGCCTGTTCCAACAGTGCTGGACATAGGCAGAGGTAGGAGTTTCAACAGAGCACCTGGGACTAAAGCACCCCCGCCCCTACCATTAGAAGAGTGAAATGTGGTGCAGCCTGTTGTTTAAAGGCAATGAATTAAAGACTACGGTGCTGATTGCTAAAGACTCACTGTTAACATAGAAGTCCCTGTCGGGCCTTTACGGATTGAAATGAATCATTGTCAGTTTTGCTTTTCATCTGCTAAATGTATTTTATCTGTTATTTAGAGTATTAAGAATCACTGTTTGATCTATTGTACAATTGTCACACCTTCATACTTTGGGTTTTCTGCACACCTGTAAAAAAATATGTTGTTTAAAGACATTAAAGGACAATTAGCATCCTGCATGGCCAAGATACTTGGTTCTATAGACACCTCTTAAAATTTAGGAAGACAAAAGATTCACTTTTTAAAAAAATCTCCAGATTAGGGTGACCAGCTTGTCTTGGGCTTCCCTGGTTTTAAGATGGAATATCCTGCATTCCTAGGACTCTTTCAGTCCTGGGCAAATCGAGAAGGTTGATCACCCTATCCCTAGCTGTGTTGTTGAGAAAACCTTATCAGGACTTCTTGAAACCAGAACGTGCAATTGATTTGGAGTCTAGTATTGCATTTTATTTTTTGTAAAGATTTATTATTTCAGAGAGAGAGTGCGTGAGTGTGAGCGGGGGGAGGGGCAGAAGGAAAGAATCTCGAGCAGACTCCCTGCTGAGCCTGCAGCCCTGATGTAGGGCTCAGTCTCACCACCCTGAGATCATGACCTGAGCCGAAATCAGAAGTTGGACGCTTAACCAACTGAGCCACCCAGGCGCCCCCAGTATTGCACTTAAAGGATAATAAATCTCCACCATGGCAAAGAAACATAAATCAACAGGCAGTAAAAGTATACATGTTTTAAGGGATTGCCTTGGGCAAAGTTCTTTGAAATACTACTCTTTGGAAACACTTTGGGATTTAGACATTGGTGCCTCACTCCTTTTTGGTCCCAGGGACACAAGGTCAAGGTATCCAGAAGCATTTGAAGTAGTTTAGACAACTGTGAAGAATTTTACCAGGCTAAATCATGCTATCCATGAGTTCATGATTGATTCCATGGAAAACGATAGTATCCATATCAAAGGTAGCAGTGATGCCACTGAAAGAATGAATCATTGCAGCAGAACAAGCTTATATGAGAACCAGCTTTCCCCTCTGTGCAAATGGGATTGATATGTGCATTGGAAAATGCTCCTATCATTCATTCTGCTGTGCTGGAGACATAAATGCTGAGGGAGGAAAATGCTAGAAGCCAGGATTGTCAGGGATTAAAGACATTGTGTCTATGGTTTGAGAACCCCACTCCTCTACTGTATATGTTAATTCTTTGAACCTCTGAACTTGTCAATCTGCTTTCCCAACCCCTTTTTATGATTGACACCTAACTGATTTCTGGGGTGTAGAGGCAGCATTGCATAGCAGAAAGATGAAAGGTTTAGGGTCAGATACATTAGGTTTAAATTCTGGGTCAGCCCACTACTAACTATAAAATGTTAAAAAAAAATGTAGGCAAGTCTCCTGACTTCTCTTGAGTCTTAGTTTACCATCTACAACATAGGTTTAATGATTGTCATGAGGACTCAATGGGATGGTATGTGTGAAAGTGCTTAGTAGGTCCTGAAATCATAGTAAAAAGGACAAACAAACCCACATACTGTGATGTACAGCCTATGTTTGGGCAACCTCATGTCAAAGGTGGTCTGAAAAGTCTGTTGGTTTGGCAAATGTTAGGCATAAGGTACAGAAAGCACTTTATTTTTTAAAAATTTTATTTTATTTAAATGCAATTAATTAACATATGGCATATTATTAGTTTCAGAGGTAGAGTTCAGTGATTCATCAGTTGCATATAACACCCAGTGGTCATTAGAGAAAGCACTTTAAATTAGGAGTCACAGAATACAGGACTTAGTCTGGCTTCCACCCTTAACTGCTCTTGGGCTTTGGTTTCCACTGAGCTCAAGTGTGCAAGTTGTGTCCAATAATTCCTAGACTTCCTTACACTTCTGAAATTCCATGAATAAATGAAGTCTGCAATATGTGAATCTGAGGTGTGTTGTATTCTAGAGCAACTACTGTACCATGTATTGTATTCTGTTCTACAGAAGTCACCATCCCACATGTTTGAATTCTGCCTCAGGAAAAGTGGTCCTTTTCAACATGACCTTATGCATCTTTTCCCCATTCCACAGCCATAGCTGTACTGGGAGTGAAAATCTATTTCATGGTAGGCCGGTTAGATTCTCCTTGCTGGACATTTGGGATTAGAATATAGAAAATCGAGTTAATAGACAGTGATGCTGGACCTGGAAGGTCACCATGTAGGTACTTGGAGGCTGAGGGTACCATTTTGTGAAAGCCATCATGGATCATGTGAAAGCAAAGTGAAAGAAGGAAATCTGGGGCAGGTTTGATGGAGAGAGAAGGGGAGGGGGAGAGGGAAGGAAAAACGGAGAAAGTAACTTCTTTGGTCATTCTCTGTTCCAATTACCTGAAGGCCTTGTTCTTTTGATATTTGAGTTCTGTGAGATTTCCCTGTATTCTTTTTTACCTAAAGCAGATTTAAATGGATTTTTTGTTCTTTACGTCCAACCATGCCCTAAGACATATGGTAACACAGACTGGAAAATTCTCCAATGGCAGGGATTTTTGTCTTGTTTCCTTTTGAAATAAACTTTTGACTCAGCTCTCTGAACAAAGTAGGTACTCAATGAATTTATACTGAAATGACATAGAAATCATACTTTTGTTTATTAATAGTGTCATTGATGGTATTTACATAAAAAGGGTTAGTTATAATAGATAATTATGTTTCAGGAAGATTTCCCCTGATCCTCCCAATTGGGAAGAAACATTACTGAGCACCGTCTTCACAGTGTCCTCAGGACTCATTCAGGATCTAGCTTACTATACGCTTTATTTAAAAATGTCTGTTGAGGGCGCCTGGGTGGCTCAGTTGGTTAAGCGACTGCCTTCGGCTCAGGTCATGATTCCGGAGTCCTGGGATCGAGTCCCACATCGGGCTCCCTGCTCAGCGGGGAGTCTGCTTCTCCCTCTGACCCTATCCCCTCTCATGCTGTTTCTCTCTCTCTCAAATAAATAAAAAAAAAAAAAATTAAAAATGTCTGTTGAAGGTCACCTGGGTGGCTCAGTGGATTAAGTGTCAGCTTAGGTCCTGATCTTGGGGTCCTGGGATCGAGCCCTGCATTGGGCTCCCTGCTCAGTAGGGAGTCTGTTTCTCCCTCTTCCTCTGCCCCTTCTCCCAGCTTGTGCGCACTCTCTCTCAAATAAATACATAAAATCTTTAAAAAAAATTTAAAAAATTAAAAATGTCTGTTGAGTTGAATGGCCTAGGATTGTGGCCACATACTGTGGAGATATACAAAGAGATATAATTTATAGTTGCTCTAAATAAGTAGCTTGTAGTATAGTTGGGGGATACAAGAAGAAAACCCTGAGTGATTTGCTATGGATTTCAAATAGCTGGGAGAATGGAAGGTCAGCAAGGTCTAATATATTTAGAGAAGGTTTGTGAAGAATAGGAGGTTGAGTTACTCCTTGAGAGCTGGGTGGGATTTGGCAAGGCAGAGATAGGTGGGGACGAGGAGGAGAAAAGGCTAAGCAAAGGCGTGGGGGCAATAATGAGAGTTGTAAGTACACGCACTGATAATTACATGATTTACATAGGGAAATGTGAGACACAATGTCCAAGTATGGAGGCAACAGAGGGTTATGGCTAAGAGTGCTGACTCTGAAGTTGGACTTTCCAGATTTAAATCCCACCTCCACACGGTGCTCCCTCGATTAACTGGCTTTGTGATGTCGGGCAATTTACTTAACCTTTCAGTGCCTCGGTTTCCTCATCTGTAAAACTGGGAGTAATAATGGTATCCATCTCATGGAGGTGTTGTGAGAATTAAAGGAGAGGCAGTTTGTAAAGTTGTCAGTAAGCACTTCATCAATGTCAGCTGTTACTATCTGTTGTTGCAATAGATACCTGGTGGTGAGATCTAATTAAAAGAACTATCCTATTAACATTGAACAGCCAAATCAAATAGCAAATCTCTTAGCCATTTGGGAAGCCCGTTACTATCTGAGTTGCTACTGAATTTGTGGAGCACTGGTAGGGATTGGTTTATGGTAGGAAAGAACATTGAAGATGCAATACCCAGTGGAAGGTCTTGAGCTCGGGGGTAGGAGTTTGGATTTGGTTGGATAGCTGCTAGGACACAGTTGTTTGTCCTGAGCAGGGAAATGATGTGATGAAAGTGAGAGAAGGAGAGACAGGAATAGGAGGTCCAGCAAAGACCTGTGAGGGGCTGTTGCAGTAATTCAGGTGTTAGGTGACCTGCTTCTCACCTGCTCTACTGCTTCTACCCTGGTCCAGGCCACCATCATCTCTTGTGTGGATTATTGCAACCACCTCCTAACCTCTCTCTGCTTCAGCCTGGCCTCCTGCGGTCTTATCTCAACATAGTCACTCCTTGGCACACACTGATCATCAGCTCCCACCTTACTCAGAGGACAGGCTGAACCCCTCACTAGGATCTACAAGGGTTGCACTGTTGGGCTCCTGCTACCTCTGGCTTCATCCGTTCTCTGGACGCACACCCACCTGTTCTCTCTGCTCCACAAAGCCATCACCCTTGTTGTTCCTCAAATACATCAGACCTGTTCTTGCCTGTGCCTATTCTTCCCCTAAATATCTGCACAGCTATTTCCTTCACCTCCTTTAGGTCTCAATCCAAACGTCACCTTCTTAGTGATATCTTCCTTGACTACCTTTCTGCAAATAGCAACTCTTCTCCATCTTGGCACTCCCTATCCCCCTTATCTTGCTTGGCTTTTCCTTCCCTTATCACCACCTGATATGATTTCTTTGTTTCATTGTTTAATTTCTCCACTGGGATGTTAGTTCTTTTGAGGGCAGATATTTTTGACTGTCTTGTTCAGGACCTAAAACAGTACCTGACATGTAGTAGGTGCTCAATAAATCTGGGTTGGATGAATGTATGAATTAAAAGCAATCAGATTTGTTGTGCCAGGCAAAGTGTTTGGTGCTCCCTCAGAAGCTGCTTCATTTGCTTTTCTCAATGACCCTGTCAGAACATATTGTTCTCATTGTCTTACAAATGAGGACATGGAGGCACAGAAATAGGAGGTAACCAAGGGCACAGAGCTGGTAAATGACACAGTCAGGAGTTGTGTCCATTCCTCTAACCTTGGCTCTTGCCATTGTTCTGTGCATTGTTAAGATGAGATGAGGGAGGAGAGGTAAGTCCAAGGCTTCTAGTTCTAAACAATGGAACAGCAGCAGAACTGCCAATGGAAATGAGAATGAGGATGTGTGTAGTGAGGAGTGAGGATATGTTGGATCAAGTAAATGTTCAGAGGGAAATCCTTAATCTTAAGTTGGGTGACTAAAAATATATTGATTAAATCATATATTGTCTGAGACCCTTCTGAGGGTGAAAGTAAGCACTATTAATAATTAAGTTGGAATGACCAAATTGGGACCGTTCCAGCAAAAGGGGCCAAGTGGTTGGTTACCCTGGATTTAGGGGATTGGAGAGTGGGTGAGAGGTCATGGCTAGAGATTTGGGTGTCTCCGTTCAAAAGGGACAAGGGGACGCCATGAGGTTATGTGATCTCACCGTCAGGTCAAGGGAAGAAGAGGATGTCAAGGCCAACTTCAAGTCCTTCCTGCAGACAACAGTTGGAGGAGAAAGAGGAGTCTGTGAAAGACAGAGAAGAACCAGAAGGGAAGAGAGGCACAAAGGTCAGGAGGAGCTGTGGACAGGAAGGAGGGGAAGTGGGCGGAGGCCACATTTTGCAGGGCAACTTAAAAGTAGGTCAGCTGGAACTTGGCAACAAAAATGAGATTAGAGAATCGCTTGCTTTTCAATTTTGTAACAATATCTTCATCTGTCTCAACAAAGTGCTAACAGGCATTTAA
The DNA here is from genome assembly GCF_002201575.2 of Neomonachus schauinslandi. NCBI lineage: Eukaryota > Metazoa > Chordata > Mammalia > Carnivora > Phocidae > Neomonachus > Neomonachus schauinslandi. Next base: position 47,907,508 of record NC_058407.1, read on the forward strand.
TCAAAGTAGATTAAAATTAATTTTGATTTGAGGACTTTTTTCTGCTACTGCCCTCATTATATTTTGAGATGCTATGGGGTGCTTTCAAAGACTGTATCAGAAATGAGGGTTTGGTGCCCCAGCCTGGAGTTTTCTGCTGCCTCTGCATGACCTGAGTCACTAAAAGATCCTATATTTAGAATGTTATTGACACAGATAAAACCTGGGCCCCAGTTGGAAGATACAAAAGCAAAAGGGGATACTTTTATGATTTCTTTGGGGTCAGGAAGATTAAAAATTGAGTTTCTAGGCTCACATAGGTAATATTGTCTTAAATCTGTTATTCTTGGCCAAGTAGAAATTTTGATAAACTCATATCGGTTTAAGCAGATGTTTTCCTATCCCAGCTTGTTCCATCAGTGAAGGAAGGGTGTGTGTGTGTGTGTGTGTGTGTGTGTGCGTGCGCGCGCGCACACACACACACACACACACACACAAGCAGGGGTTGAGGGTTGTGGAGGCCAGCAAAACAAACAAAACCCTAGTTTAAAACATACTGACATGACAGCATTGGCAAAAATGCTGGTGAAGAATATCTAACAATAAAGTTGTTTAGTAACTGGTGGTCTGTCACGTCATAGTTAAGGAGTGAGAGGTTACTAATTGCAATATTTTTGTCTCTCCAGATGTGTTGGTCCACTTGGCTCTGGCCAGAAGGGGTCTTTTCCAGGTAGGGAGTATGTGTGAATGGCACAGGGTTTGGAGTTCTCAGTTTATTAGACAGTAAAGGCACATGACCAGGGCCCTGGGAACAGAGCCTAGCCTTTGCACTCTCCGAGAGCCAGCATTAGTAGTTGTTGGGTAGCAGCATCAGACAGAGGATACACAGCAGGCCTTCCTCATCATCGCTTTTTATCACAGCAAAAGTGTTACTGGGCTGAAATCAGCATGGCACACAACTCCTGGAAACCAAAAGGAGTAACATCACTCAGGAATTCAAAAGGAAGAAAGCCATTAACATGGAGCCAAAGCCTGCTGGTATGCCTTGCAGAAATCAAATAGATATGGAGGGCTCCCCTGAGAGGGGAAATGCAGGACTCCAGGCTCCCCCTGCACAAGATGATGATATCAGTACCTCAGTACTGGTTTTCACAGAAGCAGTCCGTCTGTGGCGGGTTTTCATGCCAAATCGGATGCCTGTGTATAGACAAGGCAGACCTTGAGTGGAATGAGGGAGCAGGAGGTGCTCCCCTCTGCCATTCTCAACCCCTCCCTAACCACGGAGTCCCCTTACAGAGCTTCTCAGAAGATTTTACATGCAAACGATAATTTATTAGAGACATATGGTACGACATCAACCGTCTTCAATATTCCTCTCCTTTTCCCTTTTATCACCTTCTTCCCTCCTCCTCTCCTTGCTCCCATCTGTTCTATTTCAGGGGCTTTTCTTTCTCCTTCTCTTTTGCCGTTCTTCTGTCCCCTTCCTGAGATATGAAACTGGAACAGAGAGAAGGAGAGAGAGAGAGAAGACGGGGAAGGAGGGTCATCTGTCCTCTGTACATTGTAAATCTGAAACGTTTGTTGATCTAGGGGTTTCTTAGTATTGTTGCTGTTTGTTTCCATCTCATAGAGTTATTGGAAGGATTAAATGTGGAGTATTTGGCCCAGTGCCTGGCATGCAGTAAGGTCTCAATGAAGACTACTTGTTAGGGACGCCTGGGTGGCTCGGTTGGTTAAGCGTCTGCCTTCAGCTCAGGTCGTGATGCCAGGGTCCTGGGATCGAGTCCCGCATTGGGCTCCTTGCTCAGGGGGAGCCTGCTTCTCCCTCTGCCTGCCGCTCCCTCTGCCTGCCGCTCCCTCTGCCTGCCGCTCCCCCTGCTTGTGCTCAGTCTCTCGCTCTCTGACAAATAAATAAAATGTTAAAAAAAAAAACACTACTTGTTATTGGTATATAAAAATTTGCCCTTGAAATAAATAGCCTTAGGGCATCCCATTTGGGTGGGGATTTCTTCCCTTCTCTCAAGATGTTCCTTTTCTGAAATTCTTTCAGGGTAATTATATGTATATGTGCGCAAGTGCACTTTCTCTCTCATTCTCTCTCACACACACACACCCACACCACTCACATCCACACCTGCACACACCCTTTTGAAGAAGGGGTACAATGCAGAGAAGGCTAATGCTTCATCTTGGTCTAGTAAAAGGCTTTCAAAAGTTTTTGACTGCTACAACTATTACCCACACATGTATCTATATACAACAAAAAACAAATTTTCAGTAAATAATACTTGTCATTACTTGCACTACTGTGTTCTGCTCTATTCCATTCTCTTTCATAAAAAAGTGTGGATTGTCACTTACTAAATTAATTTCATGATCCATAGTGGGTGCCACCTGCAGTTAGAGGGATCGAGGTCTGGTAGATACCTGGGACTTTGCTGGATCTCACCATCTCTGTCCTTGCCCTGGGCCTCCACCTCCACCCTGACTCTCCAGACTTATCATATTCTCAGTTCTTCCAGTTCCCCCTTTCTATCTTCCCAGTTAAGAAATAGCAGAATTAGAAATGCCTTTTCTATCTCTTTCCTTCCTTCCTTTCTCATAGCTCCCTTTTCCCCCCCTCTCCTTCCATCATGTCTCCCACCCCCTAGGAAGAAATGGACATTCTTAACTGCTGCTTATTGAATAATAATGATGATGATGATGATGACAGTAATAATGACAATGTTAGCAACAGTCCAAAAGATTGATAGCTAACACTCAGTTCACACCTGCTTTGTGCCACACACCCATCTAAGTGCTTTACAATACTGCTTATAACTACCTTATATGGCAGACTACCCTATAATTACTCTGAGGAAAGCGTTACCTGCTCTTTTCCTCCAACATCTACTCAGAATCAGACTTGCATATTATAGATTCTGGGCTAAACACTTTACTTAATTAAATAAAAATGATGATAATATTATAGAACAAACTATTTGTTTTCATAAATCCTGATCTGGAAACAATAGCTAAAGAGGGTGAGCACAAACCTAGAATCAGTAAACCTGAGGCTTGGCATGTTGCTGTGCTTGGGCTGAAATTATTCTTGATATATCGCAAATTTGAGATGGAAACCATTATAAAAATTTAGTCACAAGTAAACACCCAGAGAAAATTCCTGTGGCGTTTGTCATTTTAATGCTCTGTTCAGTAATTAATTTTTAAAAATTTAACAAGTAACAATTTTTCTCTGTTTACAGAAGTCCTGTTGTGTTCTTGGTAAAATTCTGGAACATGCAGCCAAATGTAGAAATGAAAATGAAAACGACCCTAAATCCCATCATCCAAAGACAGCATCTATTCACATTTTGGTGTAGTGTGAGTGTGTTAGGCCTTCAGACAGACACGTTCTGTTTGGCATGCACATTGTTTTAAAATGTTTTTCATATAAAAACCTAGACTTCTAGCATTTCTTGAAAAACCGTCAAGATCTGACGACGCTGGGCCCACATGCTTGCAGGGCACCCGCTGAAGGAGCTGAGAAGCAGCTGCCCCTCCTAGTGGGGGAGGGATAACTATTTCATCTATCCCTGCCCCACGCTCCCATTTTTCTTACCTTGGTCAATTTCATTCATTTGTTATTCTTGTGCCCTGGAGGGCATTTGAGTTTTCTTTTACTTTAAAAAACAATTCTTACCTAACATTTCAGGGCCAAAGCTGTACTTCTTGTAGGTGGTAACAAAGAGCGAAGGTAGATAGGGGGTGGCCTCTTGCTGGAGAAGGTGGGAGGGCACTTTCTGGCTTCTGCTTTTTGTCTCCTGGTATGTCTGAAATCCAGACAAGTTCTACATCTACAGGATAAATTTCCTTTCATACCTCCCACCTCTATTCTGCATCTTATTTTTATACTTTGGGCCATATTCTTATGAACTGATAAAACTGACTTTATTATGTTAAGAAAGTACTTCTTCCCTCTTTGCTTTCACACATTGCTTAACAGCAAAGAAAGCCTGGTAGGGCCAAATCACTTCTCCTTAAGCCTTTGGGTTCCCTTTGGGCCTAGGTCTTTGCATTTGGCCCAAACACAATGACACTGTAAACATTTTCTCACCTCATTAAAATTACTCAGGAAAATAAATTTTAGTGGCTGAACAATGTCCTATTATATGGATATATCACATTTTCCTGACCTTCTTTTCTCATGGATAAGGGCTCAATGAGAGGCAGGTCCTGTGGGAAGACATGCCCCTTATGGAGAAGAGAGGAGACAGGAGGCAGTGAGGACAGGCTACCAATAAAGAGATTCTAGAATTGGTTACTTTAAGAAGCAGAAGTCTACAATGAGCAGAGAGCCCAAAAACTAGAGTTCTCAAATCCACAGGTTAGGTGAGAGGTGGAGGCCAAGACACTCTGTCACAAATCTGCAAGGAGGTCAGGAAGCAGATGACCAAGGAGTGAGGAAGCCAGTGGATGGGAAAGTGAATCCATAGTAATCACTGAGTAGGGGGTGCAGTCATAATTTGCATTTTTTTGCTTTTGTTTTGTTTTTCTTTTTAAATGATTCTCATTCCTGCGAGCTCAACTTAAGAGAGCTGATGCAGGGTATACAATAACTTATCCATTTCCCTAAAGTTGAATATTTAGGTGTTTCTGATTTTCTACTTTTATAAATAATGTTGTGATGAAAATCTCAGTGCATAGAACTGTGCATTCTGAGTTATCACTTCAAGATAGATTTGTAGAAATGGAGTATTTATTTTTTTTTAAGAATATTGGGATGGGGTGCCTGGCTGGCTCAGTCAGTGGAGTGTGTGACTCTTGATCTTGGGGTTGTAGGTTCGAACCCCACACTGGGTATAGAGATTACTTAAAATCTTAAAAAAATAATATTGGGATGCATTAATAAAATGTTTCCATAAAGGTTGTTCACATTTATACTCCCACCAACAGTGTTTTTTATGTTCTGCTTTGGCTTCTTCAAATTAACTTGGTCTACTCACATACATCTTTGAATAAAGAGCTGCCACCGGCATCTGTACGCCATATCTGGAATTTTCCTAGGCCACTGGCTTTTAGATTTTTTGACCATGACCCATAGTGAGAAGTAAATTTTACAAAGTGATTCAACACACATAGGTATATACCTGAAACACATGTTGCATAGAACAATCATTTGCCCTTCCTCTATGTGATATACTCTGGTTAGGTCCATTCTTTTCTAATTTAATTTCTAAAATAATCTCATCATGACCCATTGGGTCATAGGTCATTACTCTCAGTTTGAAAAATATCATTCTAAGGGCGCCTGGATGGCTCAGTCGTTAAGCGTCTGCCTTCGGCTTGGGTCATGATCCCAGGGTCTTGGGTTCAAGCCCTGCATTGGGCTCCCTGCTCAGTGGGGAGTCTGCTTCTCCCTCTCTCTCTCCCTCTGCTGTTCCTCCTGCCTGTGCTCTCTCACTCTCTCTCTGTCAAATAAATAAATAAAAATCTTTAAAAAGAAAAAAAAGAAAAATATAATTCTAGGACAATTTCTGTTTCACAACTTGACTTCCTAGAACTTCAGCCTCTCTCTTTTCCATACTCATTTAGGCCCCAGACGTCTATTCTTCAACAATCCCTTTAAATTAATGAGCTGTTGTGGATATGCTCATTTGGATTTGACCATTACCACCTTCTGAGGCATGACTTCCAGACTGCACCCTTTGTGTCGGGCCCCCAGCCCCTGTTGTATCCCATCTAGTTTCCTTGGGACCTGTCCTGGGCCGGCATGATCTCTTCATGGTCTCCTCTCAACAGGGATGAGATATTTGAGAGGGAATGAGAGTTCTTGTCACACTGTACACCATCACTAAAAAAAAAAAATCTTGCCTAGACCCCTCTAACCCCAGATATCTACATGTGGACACTCTCATTTCCTTCAATCTCTGTAAATGTCACCTCCCCAGAGACATCTTCCCTGACTATGGCATCTCAAATAGAATCCTGACCACTCTCTGTCCCCTCACCTTGCTCTAGCTTTTCTTTTCAGCTTTAATTGAGGGTCTAGCTATAGCTTGTTTGAAATCATAGAATATAAAAGCAAGGAGAGATTTAGAGGCCAAATCTGGTTTGACCTCCTAATTTTACAGGGAAGAAATGCAAGCTCAGAGAGGTAAGAAAATATTTCATGGCAACTTAGCTTATTTGTGGCAAAGCTGAACTAGAAACCAGATCCTTGGATACTTGTAGGTTCTTCACTGGTTTATGGTACTGTCTGTGCTGTGGTCTTTATGATGAGGTTATTGATGAGATAATTTTTGTCTTATAATAAGCTCTGATGCCTTGTGTTAGACTACATTAAATTTAGTAGTAAACTGTAGTGTAAAAATGTTCCAGTGTTTCTCACTGGAAGCATAAATTACTTAGTCCAAAGGGCTTTATCCTCCTCAAATAGAATTTTCAGCATCAGCTTCCTTACTCCTTGGTCATCTGCTCCCCTGACCTTCTCTCAAATGGTTTTATTTTACACAAAAGAAAACTGAGGCATAGAGAGGTAAGTAACATAGATACCATCCCAATTGAACTAAACTACAATATCAAAGGGAAAGAGTTAAGTACAGAAATCTGGAAGACTGAGGTTGGTAGCCCAGAAATTCCATATAGGCAAAGACTTGAGTTTAAGGCTCCAATAAGATACAGGGTTTAATGACAAATGGAATCAGGAGAAGGGGATGAGGCTTGTGTCACAGGATTTGATGAAGGAGAGAGAGGGTCTCTCACAACAGCACAACTAGGATACAACTATTAGTTCCGGGAAGAACCTTCCAGACCAGGGGGTAAGGTTGGCTGGATGTCCAGTCCTCTGATGGCAGTTTTGTGCTTCCAGCACCTAGGTCTTTTAGGGAGTTCTAGAAGCTTGTCCCTGTAGTACTTCCCTGTACCAAACACTTCCTACTTTCCCCAAATGCAAAAATGCCAGTGATTGGTAGAAATTTTTATTTTTTACTTCTGAATTTTATCAGTCTGAATCTTTTCACTATCTTTTGGCAATGACATTAATATTTTTCTTTTGGGGAATGACTTCTCTCTCACTGGTAGCATTCTGGTGGGAACTGTTAACCAAGATACCCCTGATCACCCCTGGTCAAGGGGAATGTGTAAGACTTGAGTGAACCAAAATGAGTGTTCCTCAGGAAACCTGAGTTTTGATCAGTGTACAAAGAGATTGGAAACAGTTGGAGCTCACTTTTTTCAGTGGCAACACTTTGTCTAGACTATTGCAATATTCTTGCTTTAGAGACCCTGAAGTAGTCTTGCTTTTTGTCCTCTGCTGGGCCTGGTCTCCAGCCTTCCCTTTGATTTTGTGAACTCTCCCAAAACCATTGAGAGAAGGTCAGGGGAGCAGATGACCAAGGAGTAAGGAAGCTGATGCTGAAAATTCTATTTGAGGAGGATAAAGCCCTTTGGAATAAGTAATTTATGCTTCCAGTGAAGCATACATTTTTTTTCTTTCTTTCTTTTTTTTTTTTACTTAAGTTAGCTAGAGTAGATTTCTGACACTGATAATCAAGAACCTGGATTAGCACAGTGGGTAGGCTGATCAGGGAATTCCAACCACCTCTTATTTTTTATTTTTATTATTTTTTTAAGTTTTTATTTAAATTTCAGTTAGTTAACATACGTGTAATATTAGTTTCAGGTGTACAATTTAGTGATTCAACACTTACATACAACACCTGGTGCTCATCATAAGTGTACTCCTTCATCCCCATCACCTATTTAACCCATCTCCCCCACCCACCTCCCCTCTGTTAACCATCAATTTGTTCCCTATAGTTAAGAGTCTATTTCTTGACTTGCCTCTCTTTTTTTCCCCTGTGATCATTTGTTTTGTTTCTTAAATTCCACATATAAGTGAAATGATATGCTATTTGACTTTCTCTGACTGACTTATTTTGCTTAGCATAATGCTTTCAGGTCCAGCCATGTTGTTGCAAATGGCAAGATTTCATTCTTTTTTATGGCTAATATTTGCAAATCAATCAATGTGATATACCACATTAATAAAAAAAAGGATAAGAATCATATGATCCTTTCAATAGATGCAGAAAAAGCACTTGACAAAGTACAACATCCATTCATGATAAAAAGCCTCAACAAAGTAGGGTTAGAGGGACGCACCTCAACATAATAAAGGCCATATATGAAAAACCTATAGCTAGTATCATCCTCAATGGGGAAAACTGAAAGCTTTTCCTCTATGGTCAGGAACAGACAGGGATGCCCACTCTCACCACTGTTATTTACCATAGTATTAGAAGTCTAGCCTCGGCAATCAGACAACAAAAAGAAATAAAAGACATCCAAATCAGCAAGGAAGAAGTCAAACTTTCACTATTTGCAGATGACATGATATTCTATATAGAAAACCTGAGAGACTCCACCAAAAAATTGCTAGAACTGATACACAAATTCAGTAAAGTTACAGGATACAAAATCAACGTACAGAAATATGTTGCATTTCTATACACCAATGAAGCAGCAGAAAGAGAAATCGAGGAATCAATCCCATTTACAATTACACTAAAAACCATAGAATACTTAGGAATAAATCTAACCACAGAGGTAAAAGATCTGTATTCTGAAAACTACAAACACTGATGAAAGAAATTGAAGATGACACAAAGAAATGGAAAAACATTCCATGCTCATGGATTGGAAGAACAAATATTGTTAAAATGTTTATATTACCCAAAGCAATCTACACATTTAATGCAATCCCTATCAAAAGACCAATAGCATTTTTCACAGAGCTACAACAAACAATCCTAATTTTATATGGAACCATAAAAGACCCTGAATAGCCAAAGCAATCTTGAAACAGAAAAACCAACCACCTCTTTCACCAAAACTATACTACGGGACATATCAATAAACATTTGTTCATCCACAACATGCCAGGTGGTATGCAGGGGTTTTCATATGTGTTATCTAACTGACCCTTATAATAATACCACAAGATAGAAATTGTTATTTAATTTTTTCCAATTTTAAAACTGCACTGAAATACACACAATATACAATTTACTGTTGTAAACATTTCTTAACTCTATAGTTTAGTGGTATTAAGTACATTCATATTTTGCAACCATTGCCACCATCTATCTCCAAAATTGTAAATTGTTTCATCTTGCAAAACTGGAACTCTATACTCTTTAAACAATAACTCCTCATTACCCTGTCCCCCAGCTCCTGGGAACCACCATTCTATTTTCTGTCTCTATGATATTAACTACTCTAAGTACTTCATATAAATGGAAATCATGTGGTATTTGTCTTCTTGTGACTGGCTTATTTAGCATAATGTTCTCAAGGCTCATCCACGTTGTAAATATGTGTCAGAATTTCCTTCCTTTTTAAGGCTGAATAATATTCCATTGCATGAATATACCACATTTTGCTTATCCATTAATTCATCAATAGACATGTGTATGCATATACCTCTTAGAGATCTTTTTTTAGTTCTTTTTAGTATATACTCAGAAATTGAATTGTTGGGTCATATGGTAATTTTATTTTGAAATTTTTGAGGAATTGCTATACTGTTTTCCACAGTGGTTGAACCATTTTACATTGCCACCAGCAGTGCACAAGAGTTCCAGTTTTCAATGTCCTTACCAATGCTTGTTATTTTCTGTTTTTGTAATAGTAGCCATCCTAATGGATATGAGGTGGTAGTTGTTATTTAATTTTTGATGCAAATACTGAGGGTATGTAAATTGCCCAAGGTCATATAGCTTGTAAGTAGCAGAGTTGAGATTTGAATCCATGTCCAGTGGTATTTCAATGCCTATCTGTCCCTTTTCCTTGTCCTCAACTATACTACTTTTGTTAGAAAACCAAAGGTATTCAATAGACCTGAATTTGTCCTTTAAAAAAAACTATCAGCTATTATGAAGATTTAGAAGCCAAAAAAATTATTCTCAGTCAATATCATAGAGAGCGTGTACCTGAACTATAATAGATTATCAAAAGATTCGTGTCGTTATAGTGCTTCATGACCATAGAGATTAATCAATTCAACTTCCTCGTCTTATGGATAAGAAAACGGAGGCCAGCTTTCTGTGTTGTCAAGTATTACTGAAATTACTATTTACCAGTAGTGAGGTTTAGATTCAAATCAACCTAGTTTAGTCACAAGACAGATGGGATTGTGTAAATTTATATAGCTCAATTAAAATCATAGAGCTGAAAGGGACCTCCAGGTCTCTTATAATAATGTATCCATCTACCTCTATCATAGTGAGTTTAAACAATATCAGCAGGATGTCTTACATGGCCTACTAAGAAGGCAATTCAATCACTTTCTTTGTGAAGCACTATAGCATCTTTTATACCTCTCAGTCTAGTAACATTTTTTACATGTAAAATGTGGAGCACTTTATATGTCTGTTCAAAAACCAATATATTCTATTTAAAGGTGTTGAAAATTGTTATTTGAAAATTTGAAGGAGTCTTAAAAGTAAACTGAAGTATTACTAGGCAACTGAGAGGGTTGTAATAAGTAACCTCGAGAATATTTTCACAATTAGAAATAACATCAGTCCTAGGTTTCAAAAGTAAATAGCTAGGGTGGAAGACGGTCATGTGAAGGGAATATTTTCCCCAACCTGGGAAAAGAACAGTTATAGCAGGTCTGCACAATATAGTGCAAACTTGTTAGATTCATTTTAGTAGTTTCTACATCTCAATTCAATGGAGCAAATGTTTACTGAGAGCCTCTTATTTATGATCTACTGAGCAAAGAGCTTTGAGAATACAGAGACAACCAGGTATAATTCTTGCCTTAAAGGAGTTTGCAAACTAGATAGGGAGATAACATAGGTACACAAATACCTCTAAAAGGTATCAAGTAAAATGGGCTGTCAGGTCCACAGAAATGCACTGTAGGTAGGGCAAGGCTCCACATGGCTGGGGGAATCAGGGAAAGCTAGTGAGCTGTTTTGAAAGAGGAGTATGATTTTGACAGGCAGGGATAGGGGAAAGGTTATGTACCCTGAAGTATGGTGTGAACAGAGGCCTAAAGGAGAGTAATTTCCCTATTTAAACTTTCTGTTTCAAGTCCTACACGTACATTAGGAACTGCACTCTCCTCTTTGGAATCCCCGCCCCCTTCATCTCTTATATGAAAGACTTATATGAAAATATTTAAAATGATTGTGTTAAAAGGGTGAATTATTGGTAAATTTATTCTCTTTCTTACTTTTTAAAGATTTATTTATTTACTTTAGAGAGAGAGAAAAAAGAGAGAGAGCATGCACACAAGTGGGGGGGGAGGGGCAGAGGGATAAAATCTTCAAGAGGGACGTGCTGAGCATGGAGCCTGAAGCGGAGCTCAATCTCACGACCCATGAGATCATGACCTGAGCCGAAACCAAGAGTCAGACGCTCAACTGACTGAACCACCCGGGCACCCCTCTTTCTTTTTTTTAAAGTTTTGTTTTCTTTGGAAATGCGATTATATAACAGAAAAATTCTTTTTTAAAAAAGATATTGTACATACCTCCCAAAGCCAGTTCAAATCTTTGCTCCACACAACTATTCCTGACTAGTTAATAAATGTTGATATGAACTCTCAATTAAAGATATGTATGAACGTGTATGTATCATATAGGGATTCTGTCCACTGTAAAAACTTAGAAGCATTAAATCTCAGTAGCAGTGAGCACACCTAGTACACAGATGTTGCACACATATCATTTCCCCCTAAATCGAGCCAAGGCTCTTTGGAGAAGATCTGGGGCAGAGGAACATAACTTAGCCCAGGTAAGCCTAGGACATCCCATAGGTTTCAGAATGAAAGGACATCCTTCAAGATTCCTATTGAAGAGTCAGCTTGAAGGAGCACCCACTGGCTAAATTTGAGCCAATGTGGGCATTAAAAGGAAAAAGTGAAGAGAGAAGAGAAGGAAAGAAAGGGAGAGAAAGAAAGAAGGAGAAAGGGGAGGAGGAGGAGGAGGACGATGACAAGGAGGGGAAGGAGGACAAGGAGGATGAGGAGAGGAAAAAGAAAAAAGGAGTAGCAGCTGCCTTACTCTTTTGGTGGTGACTCTTACTTTGACAGTTGATATATAAAGGAAAGGAACTAAACATTTACCTCATCTCTTCAGGAAGGACTGTAGTCTTTCCCTGGTTGAGGAGGGAAAGACTTGCTCCCCACAGAACACTAGATAATAAATGTTTTAGTTTGAACTTTATGAAATTGTTGATATTCAACTATTTTTCATCTGCAAAATTTCACCTGGTTCAACCAAATATGGAAAGAAAGAATTAGAAAAATCAACACTTTGCAACCTCCAGTGAAATAACTCATTCAGATCAGAATCATCAATGGATGCTAAGATGATTACATGAAAAGTTGTAGGGGTAGAAGAACATTCCCCTGGTGCCAAAGGGTCTGCCCTTGAATTACTTGCTTATTTAAAAGAAAAAACACTCTTCTACATCTCAGTGGTGAGATCTGCTGTTAACACTTTAACCAAGTGGTGAAACGTAGCTTTGCTAATGGTGAGATAACCTAACACACGGTTTCTCCTGATGTGACACGATCTGAAATTCACTGCATGACCTAGGAAGTATTCTAGGCAAATGTTTAAGCTGTGTGCTGGTTATTTTCCTTTTGCCCTTATAAGTCCATTTGATGCCTTTTTTCGTTCTGTTCTGTGTCCCTGGAGATGCCCCTCTGCACAATGTATCTCCTTCCCATTTGGGCTTCTAGATTTGGCCAATGGAGAGGCTCTGGGAGAAATCTGAAGGAGGACACAGAGAGAGATTTGGGGTATTTATTCCCTACCATCTCACTCCCTGCTTGGGTGCAGTTTGAGTGGCTCCTGTTGCGGGTCCGTCTTCCAAAGCTCCAGCTCCAGCAGTGCTTTAGGAGGAGCTTCGCTCCTCTGCAGCTGAGTCAGGCCCAGGGTGGTAGTCCCCACACACGTCACCTCCCAGGGCTGTTCCCTGTCTGCCCACGCGGCTGTAAATACTTCCTTCACTGAACTCCCTTCAGTTAAACCCTTTGAATTGCCATCTGCTTCTGGTCAGGACTTTGATTCCGCCTAAATCTAATCAGGCCTTTATTTTAACAAGACAACAAGGCTAGAAAAACAAGTTGAACAACACCCTGAGATAACAATCAGACCTATCCAGAATTTGGCACTGTTTACGAGGCAGTTGGTCTGGCATCTTCAGAGGTCAATATCGATTTTTAAAAAAAAGAAGGAAAAAAATCTTCCAGATTAAAATAAGCTAAGGAGGCCTAACTACCAAATGTAACTTATGAATCTGGTTTGCAAAAATCAGCTATCATATTTTAGGGGGAACAATTAGGAAAATTTTAATATTGATTGGATTTTAGATGATATTAGAAAATTGTCAATATTTTTTTTTAAAAGATTTTATTTATTTATTTGAGAGAGAGAGAATGAGAGACAGAGAGCATGAGAAGGAGGAAGGTCAGAGGGAGAAGCAGACTCCCTGCTCAGCGAGGAGCCTGCTTCTCCCTCTCCCACTCCCCCTGCTTGTGTTCCCTCTCTTGCTGTGTCTCTCTCTCTCTGTCAAATAAATAAATAAAACCTTTAAAAAAAATAAAATGTATAGCAAAATATTTAGATAGCTAGATAATATGGCAGAATATTAACTATTGTTATATCTAACTGATGGAGATATGGTGTTCATTGTATTACTCTTTCAACTTTTCATTATGTTTGAAAATTACATAATCAAATAGTGGAAAACATTGATAAAGAAACAGAGTTTCTGATCACCTGTTCAGAATGATTTCTCCTTTTTCCAAATGTCTATAGCTTTTTTATAGTGCTCCTTTGCTTCTTGTATAAGCCTCTGTAACCAGATTGTCAGCTCGTTGAAGCTAAGGACTGAGCTCTGTGCTTCTTTTTATACTCTACAGAGGCTTGTATAAAAGTTTCATATATGTAAGCCTAACTCTTTATGAAAAACATAGGCATATGTGGTCAGAAGTTTTTGATTTCTATTTTCATTAATGTAGGGGAAAAGGCACAAGAAGTTGGATGGGATGCAGAGAAGGGCAATCCAGACACTTTCTTAAAATTAACAGAGAGCAGGCTTGAGGTCCCTTCCTCGGGGCAATGAAAGCCTCAGTGAAGACAGACAGCATGGAGTCTGATACTTCACAATGTCATTGATAGTTTTGCAAACTTAGACAAGCTTTTGGAAGGACCAAGTCCAAAAAAAAAAAAAAAAAAAAGATTTGGGTGAGTTCAAACTTATAGTCTACTCAAGCCAGGGAGAAAACCAGGATTAGGTTAAGCCTGAATTAAGAAAAGTTAATTTTGAGTGAACTGCTTAACAAGATTTAACTCAATTTAAATTGCATGTCAAAACATAAAAATTACTGTAATTCTCTTCCTGGCTAGCATTTAATCTTTTTGAATATGAATTTCTTTATAGAAAAAGCATTATTGAGTGGAAACAGGGCAATTTTTATTCTTTTGATAGTGCTTGAATGAAGTGAGGTTTTTGGAACCACTTGGGTAAACTGTAGGCCTAGAACCAATGGAAAATTGATTCTCAGTGATGGCTGTTGTTTTTTCCTCTTCTAGTGAGGTAGTTTTGCACACATCTCAGGCTGTCATATCCCACATGCCCTGTGAACCTGCTGGAACCTCCATGATAGGCCAAGGCAGAGAGAGAAGCTTTCAATCAGCTAGATGGATAGATGGATGGTGTGTGTGTATATGACAAATCCTGCTGACTGCCCTCCCAAAGGCCATCTCCCACCTTATTTTTCTAGCTAAGAGAATATTGATTTCTCTTAGGGTATCAGGTGCCCCACTATGCTTTACAGGAGTTATCATAATCCTATCCATTTGCCAATCTTTGGTTGAAACATGGGCATGTGACACAATTGGGTCAAAGAGGCAGGGGTGGGGGATCGTCTGTGAGGCTTCTAGAAGCTTCTTTATTCCTCAAAAAAGATGTATTTGAGAAATAGACCCATTATGTCTCTAGATATTACGGATGTGATGCATGTTAACCTGATCTCCAAAAACAAAAAGCCCTGATCTGTAGTGTTTGCTTATTTCCATTTCTGTGGTGTAAACTCCCTCATAATGGCTGATTTTAGGCTACTAATAGCTCAAGAAGTGGCTGGCAAATTTAGCAACTGGCTCTCAGGAGCCAACTCCAGCCTATGCCTGATTGCTTAGAGCTGCTGTATCCATCTTATGAAAGGAGTAGGCAACAAGGTAGGGATGGTAGAGCAGAAAGACAGGAGATTCTAGGTCCTTAATGACACCTTGAGCCACGGAATTAACCAAGGCTGGAATCTTCCCATCCCTTGACTTCTTGTTACGTAAGTTAATGTGCTTATTGTTTAAAGCAGGTTGAATTGGTATTTGTGTGTGATGAAACTGGGCTTGATCTACCTGGTACAGATATCCATGGGGTCCCATCTAGTGGAAGGCAGGGAGCACAGCAGGGGCAAAACTGAGCAATGGATCATGGAAACACTAATTCAATTGATGGTCAGGAAGAGAGGGCCTTGGTGGGGGCGCATCTAGGTTGAAACAGTACTCTGGCCAGTTGCTGGGAGGAACAGGATGGTGGCTAAGGGCCAGCTGGGCTGTCAATGCCCTTGCCAAGGAGGCTGAAGTTCAGGGCAATGCTCCAGCAAGAGCAGGCACTGGAGTGCTAGTCAGGAAGCCAGGCAGAAGCCCAGGCCTGGAAAGGGCTGTACTGTCAGGTGCTTCACAGCACAGTGCTTTGGGTTGGGGTAAAAGGGGAGGCCTGGGAAGGAGGGGCAAGCAGAGAGAGAGGCAGTAGTACAATTCCAGAGTTTTGGCAACTTGCTCATTAGAGGGGTGGGGAAACATCCAGCATGGCAGAGTCAGACTCTGACCAGCTGAGGCTGAACGTTGGGGTTTTTCAGTAACTGCCATGAATCAGGCTGAGAAATGCAGAAGGAACCAGAATGTTCCCCAAAGCTGCCTCAGCACATTTTCTTGGTGACGTTAAAGAAATGCTGCTGACATTCCTTCCTAGACCTTGAAAAGGGGCATCCCCATTCCACATATTGTCACGATCTCTAGTGTCCTTGCAATTCCCCACTGTGACTGATGTTTGGACTTACCCATCTGTGGGGAAATTTGTTTGCCTGCCTGTGGCAGAAGCAATTTCATTCCTGTTGTGAAATGCCCCTCACTTAAGTGCGGTGTCTCTTGGTATTCATGTGCTCCTTTTCTTTATTTTGTTTTCCCATCCATCTAATCTATCCATGGGTCTGTTCTCCTTCAGACCGATCCCATTCATCGAAGGACTTTTATAACTGACTTGTGTGGAGGAAGCAGGTTCAGAAGGAATGAAAGCTGATTTGTCAACAGCATTCTCTGGAGATTTTCAGAACATTACTTTCCTTTCTGATTTAGCTGGTAAGGCAATGGACAGGAAACTTGGCTTCCTTTGCACTTTGTTACTGCTGGAAGTCATGGTTAGTCATTTTAATTTTATTCAGTAGTGTGAGTTCTCTGACAAGTCATTATCAGGGAGTAATTAAAGATGGGATCCAGCAGGAGAGAAAATCTTCAAAAGTAAAGTTCTGCCAAGTTCACGTTCCCTTCCTACCTGCTTAGTAAAGTTTGGCATTTTTAAGGAGCTCCTCCCAGGTAAGTGAGATGCTTCAGAGAGTGAATAAAAGGAATGCTTTTCTGCAATGTAAAACCCATCATGAGCAAAGCCAAAAGACAATTATAAAAACGGGAAACATTTGCAACTCATTTAATAGAGAGGAGCTGATTCTATATAAAAAGCTCTCACAAATCAGTAAAGACCAAGAGCCCAACAAAATGCATAAATAGAAAAGCCCAAGGATGCCTGGGTGGCTTAGTCAGTTAAGCATCTGCCTTCGGCTCAGGTCATGATCCCAAGGGATCCTGGGATCGAGTCCCACATTGGGCTCCCTGTTCAGTGGGGAGCCTGCTTCTCCCTCTGCCTGCCGCTCCCCCTGCTTGTGCTCGCTCTCTGTGTGACAAATAAATAAAATCTTAAAAAAAGAAAGTCCATAAAAAGGGAATACAAATGTTTCTTTAAGATATTAAAAGATAGCTAGCTTCATAATAAGAGAAACATGTTAAATTTACATCAACACTCATTTTTCATGTAGTAGATTGGCAATGATAAAAAAATGAACAACATGCTGTTTGGTAACAGTATGAGGAGACAGGTGCTCTCATAGGTGACTGGTGGGAAAATAAGTTGGTACAACCTTATGAAGGGTTATTTGTAAATATCCTTCAAAATTATGTATATCTATATTCTTTGATGAGTCAAAGTCAATTCTAGGAATTTATCCTACAGATTTATCCTGTAGGATAAATAACAAGTTCATAAGGTTATACATTAAAGCATTGCTTTAATAGCAAACAATTGAAAACAATCCAGACATCTATCAATAAGGGATTATTTAAGTAAATTATAGCATATCCATATAACAGAATATGATACAGCCATAAAAAATAAAGTACTCTTTATGTACATTGAAAGATTTCTCAGATATTTTGTTAAGTGACAAAAATTAAGGTGCAGCAAATTGAGTAACAAAAGGGGAGAGAAAGAATACTTACACTAGATATGTATGTATTTGCTTGTGTGTGTGTCATATATACATGTCTAGGAGGATATGTAAGGAACTGATAATATGCAGTACCGTGGTGGAAAGAATTTGGGTGCCTGGGGGATTGGGTGGGAGAGAGAATTTTTCTTTTTTTACTCTGTACCTCTTTTGTTCTTTTTGGAAATGTACTACCAATCCAGATTAGTCAATAAAAACATTTTTAATAAGAGGAGTGCTCTGACACAGATTAAATCCAAAATGATCTATATTCACCTAATCTGGACTATAACCTCAATCTCTCCTCTCAGCCTCTTACATTATTGAATTTAATGGCCATCCATCCTCCATTTAATGCATTTCCCCTGCTCCTCCAGGTGCCATACATCTTCTCTCTCTGTTCTGACCTCAGTTTGTCTCTTGATTTCTCCTGTGGCTGTCAGGTAACAACCTTTCCAGCTGGCTATCACTACACAGACCTCTTTTTCTGTGTGTCATATGTGGGGGAATCTCCTCAATCCTTGCTTCAACACCTCCCCCTCTTGAGAACAGAAAATAAAGTCATGGTTGGGAGTTACAGAGGAAGCTAGCTATCTTTATGGGGAACCAGGCCACTAATAGATCAGGGGTTAGCAACCTATGCCATGTATGTTGCAGATGGTGGGTGATGTTATTCTAAGAGATGAAATTGTAGAGAGGGATTACTATACACATGGACGAACAAGAAGAGTCCACCCTAAGGAGAATGCAATAGTAGGAACTGGAGGTTTGGGTTCAAATTCTGACGCTGCCACTTACTGGTTATGTGACTTCAGGCAAGTTTTCTCAGCCTCACTTTTGTCCTTTATAAAATGGGTCCTATAAGGGTTAATGTGGCTAAGAGTGCTTGCAGTCTACCAAAATCCATTCTTGTTTTCTTTTGTGGTAATAGACATATATTAGCTGAGCACATGGCTACTAACATAATTCTAAGTCTCCCTTGCTGTTAGATGTAGCCAAGGGATTAATTCCCTGCCAGTGGAATGTGAGAAGTGTTATGTGACACATTAGACTCTGGGACATAAGACTCTCCATGCTCTTTCCCTACAAGCTTGAACCCAGAGCACCCTAAGCTTGACCATGGAGATGAGGACGAGACCATAGGGGTGACAGAGCAATGACATGGAAAGAACCTGGGTCTCTAAATGAACATATGGAGCAGAGCTGCCTGACCACCTGGAACACCTGCCCACTGTTAAAGAGAAATGAACTCTGATTTCTTTAAGCCACTCCATTATTGTTGGGTCTCTGTTATGACAGCCGAGCCTTCCCCGAACCAAAGTAGTTTACACTCTATGTTGCAAGTAGTGGAACATTCAACTCAAACTAGGTAAATAAATAAATGGTATATTTGACTCCCACATAGCAGAAAGTTTAAGAAGTAGAGAAAACTTTAGGGTTGTTTGGTTCAGTATTCAATGACATCATTGAAGAATTGGTTTCTTCCTATCCCTTTGCTCTGCCTTTTGTGGAGTCAGCTTCACCCTATGGCTATGGCAATTCCAGACTTCACATTAGCTCACCACACCTTCTAGGAGGAGGGAGAGAGAGAGAGAGAGAGAGAGAAAAGGAAGGAAGGAAAGAAGGAAGGAAGGAGGGAAGGAAGGAAGGAAGAAAGAAAAGAAGAAAGGAAGAAAGAAAGAAAAGAAGGAAGGAAGAGTACACAAGTAAGACTCTTTTCAACATCCCCAGTAAACTTTTACTGACTCAATTTTAGTCACATGTCTTCTGTGAACTGTGACCAGAGAATGGGCTTATACAGGTCAACTTAAGCCCCATCCATTTGTCCCACCTGTAGCAGCAGAGCAGGTCAGCTTCTCTAGAACATACAGACTATGTGGAGGAGGTGTGGGCACCTGAATAGAAATTGAATGGTTATCAAGATAAGAAGGACTAGTGGGGAGGTACCACCTTGTCCACTAAGGGATGCAGGGCTTGTTTTAAGGAATAAATTGAATGAGATAATATATATATATGGGGCCTTGTTAAATTGTGTAACACATTTGGCTCTGGGATATAAGACTCCTCCATGTTCTTGCCACTTTGCAGCACAGCTTAACTAGATCTAGGAAGGAAGAGTAAATTCACAATCATTGACCATCTTCTAAGTGCCAGGCATAAGTACTTGGTTCAAGCTTGTAGGAAGTGGCAAGAGGTTAGAGAATATTCCCTTTTCAGGTGTCTTAGGGCTGTGTATTTGCAGGACCAGTGAAACAGGATTGTGATGTGCTCAAAGAAACTGCCTCTCCATTTCAAGATATCTGTCACCATAGCAACTATTGGTGGGAGTGACCCAAGAATGGCACCACCACTTCATACTCAGAACAAATACCAGAAAGCTTGACACCACCCTTTTTTTTAAGAGTTTTCTTTTTTTATTATTTAAATTCAATCAGCCAACATATAGTACATCATTTGTTTCAGATGTAGTGTTTAATAATTTATCAGTTGCATATAACACCCAGTGCTCATCACATCACGTGCCCTCCTTAATGCCCATCACCCAGTTGCCCCATCCCCTCACCCCCCTCCCCTCCAGCAACCCTCAGTTTGTTTCCTATAGTTAAGAGTCTCTCATGGTTTTTCTCTCTCTCTAATGACTTCCCATTCACTTTTCCCTCCTTTCCCCTATGATCCTCTGCGCTGTTTCTTATATTCCACATATGAATGAAACCGTATGATAATTGTCTTTCTCTGATTGACTTATTTTGCTCAAAAGAAAACCAAAGCTGGTGGCATCCCAATGCCAGACTTCAAGCTATATTACAAAGCTATCATCATCAAGACAGTAAGGTATTGGCACAAAAACAGACACATAGATTAGTGGAACAGAGTAGAGAACCCAGAAATGGACCCTCAACTCTACGGTCAACTAATCTTCGACAAAGCAGGAAAGAATATCCAGTGGAAAAAAGACAGTCTCTTCAATAAAGGTGCTGGGAAAACAGGACAGCCACACATAGAAGAATGAAACTGGGCCATTTTCTTAGACCATACACAAAGATAAACTCAAAATGGATGAAAGACCTAAATGTGAGACAGGAATTCATCAAAATCCTAGAGGAGAATACAGGCAGCAACCTCTTCGACCTCAGCCACAGCAACTTCTTGCTAGACATGTCTCCAAAGTCAAGGGAAACAAAAGTGAAAATGAACTATTGGGACTTCATCAAGATAAAAAGCTTCTGCACAGCAAAGGAAACAGTCAACAAGACACCACCCTTTCAAAGGCTCTACTGTTGGTCATAGATGCTCACTGATCCATCAGTTTATAAAGACACAGGTTTGAGATTCCAGAAGTGGCTGCCTGTTCAGGATCTTATGTTACTCATGCTGCTTGAGGCAGGCTATGGTTGAGAAATGTATTTGAGCCATTTTATTGGCTTTTCTGCCTCTATCCACTTGCTAGAGGCTGTATAATGAAAAGATTCTGGACTTGAGTCTGAACCCTGCTTTATCATTACTGTGTGATCTTGTGAAAGTAATTCAATTCTTTATGCCTTTCAGTGTTGTTATAAGAGTCAAAGGAATGATATATTTGAGAGCACTTTGTAAATAGAAAAGAAAATTTAAATAAAAGGAGTTAGCAAACATAATAATGAAGTACTTTGCTGGTGCATGAATTGCTCCTTACTAAGGACCAAACCTACCTGGGGCTTGAGAAACAAAATTGCTTAAGAGAGAACCAAGTGGGATATTTTTCTTCATAATGACAGAGGATAGGGCTAGGTTTAATTAACAATTATGTATTGGCTGCCTAGGTGTGTCTGTTATGGTATTTTACATGTTAGCTAATTTAATGCTTTTAATAACCCTATGAGGTAAATATTATTATGCTAATTTTACAGATGGGGCAGCTGAGCCTGAGAGAGATGAAGTGACAGGACAAATGTTACACTTTAGGAAGTGGCAGGTCAGGATTTGAGAGTCAAGTCTATTTAACCACCAAGGCAAGTGAGGCTACCAGCTGATTCAGGGAGGAAAGAAGTGACCCCCCCAGGATGCTCTACCCAGGTGGGCCAGCTTCTAAGACAAGGACATGCTCACTGGGGGCTCACGATAACTCTTTCATTTGCCTGTGCATCCAGTGAACCCAAACGCTTTCTGAGCACCTCTCATGTAACAGGCACTGTGCTAGATTTGGAATAAAATAGTGAAGAAACACAGTTCCTGAAAGGTTCAAGAAACATTGGTGCAGCAGGGTAGCTTGTCAGATTTCCCATTTATCCTCAGTTCAATCCTGTTGGGGAAATTGCTTCTATTACTTGGCCAATATTAAAGTTTTAAACATTACTGTTCTGTAGAAATGATCCGCTTATGCTGCTCCTTGCCGGAGAATGCTGTAAGTCCATAATAACTGAAGATCATATAACCCAATGATTTTGTTTCAGAGGCAACGGCACAATGGTTTTGAAATGGTAATAATCGCCTATTGCTCTCAGGATTATCCTATTGTCTGGTAATGGTTATGAAGACAGTGGGGTTTTAAGAGGCCATTCAATAAGAGTGACAGAGGCACTATTTTATTTTTCTCTGAATGACTCTCCAAGTGAGAATCTAATTCAGAGCTCATAAAGGTCCGAAAGAACTTCTGTGATAAACTCAAAGTCCTTAAGGCTGAAAGGAGACAGGGTTATAGAATGATGTAGAAAACTAAAGGTGTGGCTCCTCCATAAGTGGAGTGTTGTTTGCTTTCAGAGATCCTGAATAAAATGGATAAGCTGGGTGAGATCCACATTGAAGTAGCCACTGAGATGATGTTTTATATCTTAAAGGAGCTACCACCCCCTTCTTTGCAAGGGTATTCTGCAAATAAGCATCCAGTCTGAAAAGAGTTCTACAGTTGTACCTGTCCACAACAATGTCCTTTGATGAAAGTTTCTTTTGAGAGGGAGAAACATACTTCGCTAAGTACCTACTAAGGACCAGACATGTTACATATTTTGCTCATTTAATGCTCACCACAACCTTGTGAGTTAAGTTGTTTTTCACCACCTCACAAAGCTCCTTCCCTTGCTCACTCATTGATTCGTTCAACAAATATTTACTGAATGCCTACTATGTGCCAGGCACGTTTTAGCTGTTGGGGACGAGCAGTAAACAAAACCTGCAAATGTCGTTGCCCCCATGGAGATTTTATCTTAGTGGGTGGAAATAGAACTAAACAAACAAACCAACAAATACATAATATGTGAGGCTTTGGAGATCAGTGCTAGGGAGAAAGTAATGGGGGTCAGGAGGTGGCAAGGATAGGAGGAGTTTGTAGATTTATAAAGGATGGTCATTGTATTACTTACATATTGCTGAAAAACAAATTACTCCAAATGTCGTAGCTTAAAACAACAAATATTTATTATCTTATAGTTTCTGTAGGTCAGGGGAATGGCTTAGCTAGTGTCTCTGCTTCAAGGACTCTTAGGAGGTTGCATTCAGTTTGTGGCTGGAACAGTTGTCAGATTCAGTTAGTTTCAGGCCATTGTACCGAGGAGCTCAGTTCCCTGCTGGTGACTGGCTGGAGGGCTCCCTCAAGTCTCTGCCATGTGGGCCTCTCTACATGCAGCTCACAATATGGCAGTTGGCCTCCCTCAGAGTAAGTGTACAAGAGATCGAGAGACTGTGCTTAAGATGGAAGCCACAGTCTTTCTGTAACCTAATCTCAGCCCATCACCACTGTCTAATCCTATTCACTAGAAGCAGGTCACCAAATTCAAGTGTTGGGGATTATATAAGGCTATGAATACTGGCAGTTGGGGATCCCTGGGGACATCTTAGAAACTGCCTATTACAGTTAGGGAGCCCTCTCTAATGAGATGACATTTGAGCAGAAACCTAAGGAAGTGAGGTAGCAGGCATGTGGCTATCCAGGAGAAAAGCGTTTTAGGCAGGGAAACAGGTAGGGCACAGGCTGAAGGGAAGGGGGGAATGGCACAAACTGAGGCCAGAGAAAAAGCATTGGATGAAATAATGTAGTTTTATGTGGGTCATTGTGGGGAATTTGGACTCTGCTTTGAGATGGGATGGCTTCTGAGCAGAGGAGTGAGAAGACTTAACTTGTGTTTTAAGAGGCTCACTCTGGTTGCTGTGTGAAGAACAAAGTAGGGGAGCAGGCATGAGTAAAAGCAATGAGACCAGCTAGAAGGCTCTGGTACTAATCCAGTTGAGACATGATCATGGCTTAGACCAGGATGATAGGATTGGAAATGGCATGAAGTGATTGGACTTTGGATATATTTCCTAGTAGAGCTGACAGGATTTGCTGATGGTTTAGATGTGGATTGTGAATAAAGTGAGGAATCAGTGGTGACTCCAGGGTTTTTGGATTTAGCAACTGGAAGAATAGAGTTACCCTTTAAAGAGCTGAAAAATATTGATGGAGGAGCAAGTTCTAAGAGAAGTATAAGGGGTTTTGTACATGTTAATGTATGCCAATTAGACATCTAAGTGGAGATGCTGAGTTGGCAACTGGATATCTGAGTCTGGAGCTTGGGAGAGTGGAGTGGACTACAAATGCAAATTTGGGAATTCCAAGCATTAATGGGGTATGTGAAAACAGGGGAGTGGATGAAAATACTGAGGAAATGAATGTAGACTAAGAAGTGGAAAGTCCCGTGGATTGAAATCCTGGGGCACTCCAAGGTTTAGAAATTAGGAAAATAAGGTCAGCAAGTGGACTAGGGGCCCCTGGGCTGCCTTTATCGCTACAGCAAAGGCTGCAGTGTTCAGCAGCATCTGGGGATTGTTCTTCCTCACCCTGAGACTTTGGCCCTAGGACCTATCTGAAAGAACCATGCAGGATAGGAGGAACAGAGGGAGTAGCAGTTTAAACTCAAGTTTCCCTGCTGTTTGCTAAGTAGAAGAAAGCACTCAAAGGACTGAGGCCTTGGGAAGAGGGAGTTCTAAATTGTTGGTCCTTCTCTCCTCAGTTCCCTTTTCTTTTCTTACTGTCCCCTCCCAGGGCCTGCAGACTTGTGCCCATGTCCCCTCCCTCTGGAATCACCACCTTTCTCACAAGAGATGGATTTTCTCTTGGTTCTTTCTCATACCTTGTAAACCCCCAGAAACTTAACACCAAGGGAGGTTCTTGCTGCTTAAGTGTTTTGGCTCCAGAAGGGAATGGGATAAGGTAAAATCTAATCCTGTTAATGAAGGCTCCAATTCCAATCTTCCCTTTAGCGAGAGCTGCTACTGATTTCCTACCTAATTTACTTAAGGAGCAAGAGAACACTGACATTTTTTCTTATAGGTACACCAACATGGCTAACAGAGGTATATAGAAATTATATTCCATTTACTTCTATGTGTATTTATATGGCCAAGGCAATTTAAAATATGGAAGAAACTAATGAAAAACATTCTGAAAACAGTGCTTGTAAATTGTGGGTATGTGTTTAAAGTTCCCCAAAATGACTGAAATGGATCAAACAATGGTATAAACAGACAAAAACAAACACATAAATATAACAGAAAATTCCAGCAACACCTGGGAACCCAGCAGCTCCTGGACAAACATTAATAGTTGCCCACCAACCTAAAATCATATCTGTGAAAGAAGTTGAGGGAGATGAAGGCTAGAGAGGGTTGCTAGTGAGCTTGCAAATGTTCTGTGAAGACTGAAGGACAAGCACCATCAAAATCCCAAGACTAGAAGATGGATAAAAATTGGACTTTCCCAAGGATGTCTTTGCAAGAAAAGACAACTGCTGCCTGAGCAGAACAACTAACTACAGCATCTTCTCTATGTGAACTGGCAGCCCTAGCAGGCAGGCAATGAATGGTAACATCTGGAGTGGTAGTCACATGGGAATCCGTGTGCATCATTCATCTGAGCGAGTACATATTTAGACTGGAATTCTGCATCATCTGTAATTTGTGTCAACTTTCTCACTTCAATTTTGGGGCAATTCCCTTTTCCCATAACACTTGTGGTTCTCCTGTTGGGAGAATCTCCAGGAAGAGTTGTGGTCTTTGAGAATGATCTTATTAGTGTGTGATGTCACAACTGATGGCATTAGTGGAGAGTTTGCAATATTAACTGCCTTTTTTCCTTTGCATATTTGTACCCCTGTGCCTCTTTAAGTCAAAATGCAAATCTATGTAAAACAATTTGTGAGTTAGTATCACTTGGGTGCTTAAAAATAACAGACAAAGAGGACTAGAACAGTGGTTTGAAGTCTAGGCTGATCTCTTTGCCTGATAATCACTCTGTGTTTTTATTAAATGGGATCATTAGTTTCTTTTAAAAATATATGTGTTAAAAAAACATACAAAATTCTAACCTTTTCTTTCTTTGGGAGTAGGTTTGTCAGCTGTTTCCCAAATGTACCTCTTTCTCTTAAAAGATGCAGCAGTGACTCTAAACAGACAGTAATTGTTGCATAATTAATGCATAGCAGGTGGACCCAGCAATTTCAGTTTGGAATCTCTGCTCCTTAATCCTTAACTGCCTTGCCCTGTCAGACTCCCACCACATCTCCCATCATGCCCAAGAACCTCCCTCAATACTTGTAAATAGCGCAGTGGACACAATTTAATTTGCTTCGGAGGGCAGCTCTTAAATTACCTGCAAAGGGGGAAGACAGGCACTCTCTTAAATATATATATGTGCACGTGTGCAAACATACACATTTGCTTTCCTCAAACCTCATTCTGAAAGCCCTTTGTTACCTGTTCAGTTCAATACACCTTCTTGAACATTCTGCATCCTCTTCTAACACCTGCTTGCTTGTTAATTCCATTCAATTTTCAGTTAGTCTTTAGCAAGTGAAGGCAACCCACTCAAATGGTATAAAAGGGCTTTTCTCTCTCTCTCTCTTTCTCTCTCTCTTTTTCTTTCTTTCTTTCTTTTTCTTTTCTTTTCTTTTCTTTTCTTTTCTTTTCTTTTCTTTTCTT